>NW_025742269.1:0-11893 GCF_021292245.1 Micropterus dolomieu | reverse complement strand
TAACTAACTAGAGGCCGATTAACTAGAGGCCGATAAACTAACTAGAGGCCGATTAACTAACTAGAGGCCGATTAACTAACTAGAGGCCGATTAACTAACTAGAGGCCGATTAACTAACTAGAGGCCGATTAACTAGAGGCCGATAAACTAGAGGCCGATTAACTAGAGGCCGATAAACTAGAGGCCGATTAACTAACTAGAGGCCGATAAACTAGAGGCCGATAAACTAGGGGCCGATAAACTAGAGGCCGATTAACTAGAGGCCGATTAACTAGAGGCCGATTAACTAGAGGCTGATTAACTAACTAGAGTCCGATAAACTAGAAGCCGATAAACTAGATGCCGATTAACTAGAGGCTGATAAACTAGAGGCCGATTAACTAACTAGAGGCCGATAAACTAGAGGCCGATAAACTGGAGGCCGATAAACTGGAGGCCGATAAACTGGAGGCCGATAAACTAACTAGAGTCCGATAAACTAGAGGCCGATAAACTAGAGGCCAATAAACTAGAGGCCGATAAACTAGAGGCCGATAGACTAGAGGCCGATAGACTAGAGGCCGATTAACTAACAAGAGGCCGATTAACTAGAGGCCGATAAACTAGAGGCCGATAAACTAGAGGCCGATTAACTAACTAGAGGCCGATTAACCAGAGGCCGATTAACTAGAGGCCGATAAATTAGAGGCCGATAAACTAACTAGAGGCCGGTTAACTAACTAGAGGCCAATTAACTAGAAGCCGATTAACCAGAGGCCGATTAACTAGAGGCCGATTAACTAGAGGCCGATAAACTAGAGGCTGATAAACCAGAGGTCGATAAACTAACTAGAGGCCGATAAACTAGAGGCCGATAAACTAGAGGCCGATTAACTAGAGGCCGATTAACTAGATTCCGATTAACTAGAGGCCGATTAACTAGAGGCTAATTAACTAGAGGCCAAATAACTAGAGGCCAAATAACAAAATCTGTATCACCCGTATCAGTCGTGCTCTATTACAACCCGAGCCCCAAATCAATCGCAAAACATTTAGTAGCTTTTCTGAAGCTTTCTATTGTATGATACGATCTTCCTCGGCAGATGTTTGATGTTTTTTTAACGTATGATTTGCTAATTATCATTCATCGCACAAAAAGGCCAACATTTGATGCTTCCATCTTTTTAAATTTGAGGATTTTCTGTTTTACATCTGTGTAAACTGAATATTTCTGGGTGTTGTACTATTTGGACTGAATTTAGTTTTTTAATGAATAATATTTATCTGGCAAATATTATGATTATATTTATGATTTTATTTTGAAATTGTAACCGATACTAAGTACAAAAGAAAAACAAGAATAACCAATAAAATTAACAGTAAAAATTTTCAATAATTAAAATTTTTATTATATATATGGTCCTATCCCATTTCTATTTCTTAAATAATGAACTTAGTGTTTATCATTTATAGAGTACATATAAATAATGACCTTAATGTATATCATGTATAACTTAAATATGATGACCTGATTAGCATAAAGTTGGAGGCGACAGCCAACCACGTCTCTTTGTAATTCTGCCTATCTACTATATTTACATTTGTCCCAAAGTGACATATAAACGAGGTGCAGTCCAAAACATGGTAGATTAAGGAGAAGCCTTTGAGAATAAATGCCTTAACACTGTGTTGTACGTTCCAAGGCTGCCGGTGCACAAAAATGACACAATAATTTATTTGTTAGTCAACTTTAACAGTTTTGTAGCAATGTGTGATTTGTTGAAAATGTCAACTAAACTAAAGTAATAAACAAACATCAAGGTGACACTTCCTTTCTGTCTTTGAAACAGGCCCATGCTAAAGTTTGGCACACCTATGACATGCAGTGGCGAAGCAAACAAAAAGGTGAAAAGAAAATGTAGTTTTTATTCATGTGATTGAAGTAACACACACAGTCTGTAATGCTGGACAATAAAGTTGCCGTGTGTGTCCAGGCCTGGTTGGGATCTCGCTAACGGCTGACTGGGGGGAACCAGTGGACATCACCAACCAGAGGGACATTGAGGCAGCAGAGAGATACATCCAGTTCTACATGGGATGGTTTGCCACTCCTATCTTCAACGGAGACTACCCCCAGGTTATGAAAGATTATATCGGTACGTCACGGACAAATGCAACCGTTTATATTATAACTTACAACAATGTAAGCACTGTCCTCACCAGAAAATCAGTCACTTAAATAAAAATGTAAAATGTGATTTTCAAGCTGCGTCAGAAAATCCTTCCCCTAACACCTTTGCTGTGTCGAAATCCAGGGGTTGTTTTTTCTGTCATTTTACATTTATTCATTTGGCAGCCACTTTTGTCCAAAGCGTAGGAAAGTAGGACTAGTCGTCGCATATTTTAGTGAACGAGAAGGTTCATAAACCTGAATCAGTCTGGGTGAAGGTAGAATTGAAGGTTTTAGTCACAGTCGGATAAGAAAAACAAATGAATTGGAAGTTGAAGAATTGAGAATCTACCCATTGGCCCCGTCTCAAGAAAACAGTTTGTGTTGTTTATTTGCAGTCAGACACTTATTTTGTGATCTCTCTTCCTAATATTTAATAAATAAATAGATAATAGATAAATTTGTAACAATTACAACAAAATTCTTGCACACCAAAAAGTCTAAAAGTGTGAGATCAGAAACTGTATGAAGATGAGGACGTTGTTAACAAAGCGAGTACACGTGATCAACATGTCCAGTACCCTCTTTGGGCTTCCGTATGACTTTTCACTGAACTTTTTCAGCGTCTAATGTGTGTTTGACTCACATTTGCTCCACCTGCTGTTGGAGTAAAACTATAGAGAATCAAACAAAATGGTGGTGCATTACATTCATGAAAGTAACATGACATCAGCATGATATATAAAGCATGAAAACTGCAGTTTAATGGTGCATTAACTTTGCAGACTCCACCATATATTCCTGTATATATGTCCCATGAGGCTAACTGCTAACACCATATATTTATAACATAACATTAGTGGTTTTCTTACCTACAGGTTGATCAAGATAAATCTTAATGGTCAATAAACACGATTGATTTACTACACAAAACTATATTTATTTCTTCAGATGTAACTCTAATCTTTGCTTTTTGTTCTTTAAACAAAAAACAATAATCCCTCTTTGCTTGACCTGATCATAACAAGCGTAACTGCATTATGGGTATGAAAAATCAAAGAAAGAAGAAGGTTAAAGTCAAGGGCAACTGGACTTGGTTGAAGATACCACAACAAGCGTCACCTCTTGGCCTCAGGTGAAGATGCGATGAACGATGGTCGTTCACACTTGGCCACAGGTGGTTCTAACGACCATACCGACCGTCGTTACATCAGCCAGGAGCACTAACGAACCAGCGGCATCGATCATCTTGGGCAACAACCCCTCAGAGGTTAAATAGCTGGGTTTCCCTACTAGTCATTTCAGAACTGAAGAAGTCTCGTGGATGAGGGGCGAAACGTCTCCAAGTATCTTCAACCAAGGCAAGGCAAATTTATTTGTATAGCACATTTCAACAACAAGGTAATTCAAAGTGCTTTACATAAAACACAACAGCAACAGGGAAATATAAAAAAGTTTAAAAAATTAAATAGAAAATAAAAACAGGCAGGTCTCCCACCTTTGCTTATTTTACTCCTTTGATTCCCCATCTCCCACTCTATCCCCGCTTTAGTTACTTAGGCACTCCAACCCTAAGGGGACTCCAACCCTAAGGGGACTCTAACCCTAAGGGGACTCTAACCCTAAGGGGACTCCAACCCTAAGGGGACTCCAACCCTAAGGGGACTCTAACCCTAAGGGGACTCTAACCCTAAGGGGACTCTAATCCTTCTTTAGATACAGTCGTCTCTGTAAATCCAGATTGTTCGCGCTACAAACTCTGGTAAAAGCGGTTGACAGCGGGCCCTGTCAACAAGTTAACAGCAGAAAAAACTAGGGACTCTAACCCTTGTAATTCTACTCGGCTCTGTTAACTGAGGATCAGCCGTGGGAGATGGTGGAATCAAAAGGGCACTCTAAGCTTTTTAATAGTGTTAATATCTAAAAACAAAGAAAAAGAAAACAGGACAGTAAAAGTTACAGTGCAGTGTAAGTTATCAATCTACTAGTTAAAAGGCAGTGGTAAAAAGAAAAGTCTTCAGTCTTAATTTAAAAGAACTGACAGTTTCAGCAGACCTGCAGTTATCTGGGAGTTTGTTCCAGATATACGGAGCATAATAACTGAACGCTGCTTCTCCTCATTTAGTTTTGACTCTGGGGACAGAAAGCTGATCCCAGACGACCTGAGAGGTCTGGATGGTTCGTAACGAAGCAGAAGATCAGAAATGTATTTTGGCCCTAAACCATTTAGTGCTTTATAAACTAACAGCAGGATTTTGAAATCAATTCTTTGACAGACAGGAAGCTAATGTAAAGACCATGTCCAGTTGCCCTTGATTTTAACCTTCTTTGGATATCTTTATGCAACCTTCATGTGTCTGCAAACATTTTAGTTTCGTTATAAAACTAAAACTAAACCTTCACCTTCAGGCAGGAAGAGCGGCCAGCAGGGCCTGGGAGCTTCACGGCTGCCGGTCTTCTCGCCTCAGGAGAAGAGCTACATCAAGGGAACATGTGACTTCCTGGGCCTCGGCCATTTCACTACTCGCTACGTAACCCTGAAGAATTACCCATCAGGCCTGGGAGACAGCTACTTTGCAGATCGCGACCTCGCTGAGCTGGTTGACCCACAATGGCCGGATCCCGGCTCTGAATGGCTCTACTCTGTTCCCTGGGGCTTCCGACGCTTGTTGAACTTTGTCAAGGTACACGACACAAGTCTGAATAAAATCCAGCTGTATGAGGTGTTTCTGATATAGAATCGTACTGCAAGTGAAACTAATACAACGCGCTCAAATTATTATAAAAATGGCATATAATTGATGGAAGCTGAGCTCTCACAGCCATCCAAAGTGAACTAATACAAATAATTCAGCAAGTATGGGGCTACAGCTAGGAGGTGATTAGCTTAGCTTAGCATAAAGACTGTGTCCGAAATCACCAGCTCATTCACTACTCCCTGCTCTGTAGTGAGTTGTATGTAGAGGACTGTATAGTGATATCACCCGCATAATTAAAACAACACCTTCGGACACTACTCTGATCATTATTTCGGCGCCGTTAAAAATGTTATTGCCGTCGCACAATCCGTTGGTGGATTGTTTTTTCTATCAGCGCAAAGCTTGTTGGTTTATAGGGCTTGATTAGTCATCATCGTTTGTACACTACTTTTCAAAATGCATTCTGGGATACACTGAGTGGACTGTATAGTCCACTATACAGCGAGTAGAGGGTGATTTCGGACGCATCCAAAACATCCATATTCTCATTTAACTCTCTGCAAGAAAGCGAAGTTATAATGTCAAAACTAACTCACTGAAGAAATGTCACGTGTGATAACTTTTGTGACGCGGTTAGAAAGATAAGGGTTATGAAACTTGAAATATTTTGTACGAGTACATGTAAGTACATAATGAGAGGGATATATCAGTATGCACTCCATCCTGAATGTGATTTGATGTCACTCCAACAGACTCAGTACGGAAACCCCATGATTTACGTGACAGAAAACGGTGTGTCAGAGAAAATGGTCTGCACCGACCTCTGTGACGACTGGAGGATGCAGTACTTCAAAGACTACATCAATGAAATGCTCAAAGGTATAAAAACTCTGCTGGACACAGAAATAACGTCCCAGAAAGAAAGATTTTACTGCCTGGTTCATATTTAAGTCTTTGAGATTGTTTTTCATATTTTATACGACTAAAAAAGCTGCCAAGGTCCCTGAGACAAAAACCAAACGTGTTACCTTTTTATTTTTGTCCCTGGTTCACCAGCGATTAAGGACGGGGTGAATGTAAAGGGCTACACGGCCTGGTCTCTCCTCGACAACTTTGAGTGGGATGAAGGATACTCTGAGAGGTTCGGACTCTACTATGTGGACTTCAGGAGCAAAAACAAACCACGCTACCCGAAGGCCTCTGTCCAGTTCTATAAACGTATCATCAGCTCTAATGGCTTTCCCAATCAGAGAGAGGTAAACTCTTAACACCTTACTCCGTGTTAAAAATCCCTCTGGAGCAGATTATGTGGTTTAACTGCTGAGAGTTTCTTGGATCTTTTCAGGTGGAAAGCTGGAAGAGGAAAGCCGTGGAGACTTGCTCCTCCAGTAACCAGCTCCTGGCTGCAGGTTAGTACAATAAAGCATTAAAAGTGTCGGCTGTGATAAGCTAGGTGGGGCCAAACAAAGGAAAATTCTGTCTCAAGCTTGTTGTTCCGCTATCTAACGGGGCTTTTCTTTGTTTTGCCCCTCCAGCTAGAAGAAAATCCCAGGCAAATCAGGAACATGCAGGAATGCAAAAGGCTTGGCCAGTGCATGATGAAGTTTAGGTACAAAAGTTGATGCATTTCTGAGTGAGATCAGAGTGAGTGTTTACGCTATGCTACAACTGACAGCTGTAGTTATTAGTCACTTTGCAGATTAGAAAAGACCGGTGGCAACATTAACATTTCTCCAATGAGGAACATGTTTCAAATGACTTATGGATTGAAACGTATAGCTTTATTAGTCAGCTCAGTTTCCAGCCCTTGAACTTTGAAATAGCAGTTTGACTAAAAAAATTCTATAAGAATTTTTGGGGTCAAATGACTAATTCAAAGACTTAAAGCGGGCTTGTTTTGGGGGTTAGTAAGGCAGCTGCACCAACTGGGCAAAGTGGGTAACTGTTGCAGGGCCTCTCAACTCCAGGAGCCCTAAAAACTTTGGAATGACTGTGTGTCAAGTGGTTTGTGCGAATTAAATGGTAAATTTGTTTGGGAGTCTGCACAACAGAAGTAAAACTTCAGCTGACATAAGTGGGTCCTTGTCTATTCAGAATAAATTCAAATTAGCTTTATTGGCATGAATGTAATAACAACATTGCCAAAGCATCATATATACACAACATAACAATCAGCCCCATACATTTCATTAAACAATTAAAGCGTAAAGTAATCAAAGTGTATGTGTGTTTGTGTTTAAAAAAAAAATAAATAAGAAAAATAAAAAATAGAAATTTCAATAAAATAAATAAATAAAACAGTAAGCGTGTGTGTGTTTAAAAAAAATATATACTAAAAATAAAATAAGTAAACAAAACACTAAGTGTGTGTTTGAAAAAATATATATTAAAAATAAAATAAATAAATAAAACAGTAAGCGTGTGTGTTTGTTCGTGCGTGTGTGCGTTAAAAAATAAAAATATATTAAAAAAAAAAATAAAATAAAACAGTAAGCGTGTGTGTGTGTTTAAAAAAAATATATACTAAAAATAAAATAAGTAAACAAAACAGTAAGCGTGTGTTTGAAAAAATATATATTAAAAATAAAATAAATAAATAAAACAGTAAGCGTGTGTGTTTGTTCGTGTGTGTGCGTTAAAAAATAAAAATATATTAAAAAAAATAAATAAATAAAACAGTAAGCGTGTGTGTGTGTTTAAAAAAAATATATACTAAAAATAAAATAAGTAAACAAAACAGTAAGCGTGTGTTTGAAAAAATATATATTAAAAATAAAATAAATAAATAAAACAGTAAGCGTGTGTGTTTGTTCGTGTGTGTGCGTTAAAAAATAAAAATATATTAAAAAAAATAAAACAAATAAAACAGTAAGTGTGTGTGTGCATTAAAAAAAAATATATTAAAAAATAAATAAATAAATAAAACAGTAAGCGTGTGTGTGTTTGTTTGTGTGTCTTTGTAAAAAATAAAAATATATTAAAAATAAAATAAATAAAACAGTAAGCGTGTGTGTGTGCATGTTTAAAAAAATATATATTAAAAATAAAATAAATAAAAAAAACAGTAAGCGTGTGTTAGTGTGTGTGTGTTTGTTAAAAAAATATATATTAAAAATAAAATAAATAATTAAAACAGTAAACGTGTGTGTATGTGTGTTAAAAAAATATATATTAAAAATTTTAATTAAACAAATAAATAAAATGGTAAGTGTGTGTGTGTGTGTTAAAAAATATATATAAAAAAATAAAATAAATAAATGAAACAGTAACGTCTGTGTGTGTATAATATAATGTGTGTGAATAATGTGTGTACTCTTATAGTTGTTTACCAAGTTACAGGAAAAGGAAGGATATTAGGCTACATCCTATATTTACTACCTGATCTTGAGGCCTTGTCTTGAGTTCTGAATATTAAGACCTTCATTATTTCATTTTTGTACATATACAATAATGTTGCATATTCCCACATTAACATGTGTGAGTTAGAGAGAGGGTCTTTAATATTTGTGCCCCCAAGAGGGTTAGTTCTGCAATGTGGGTTGGACATTGTATTGGTAAAAATTAGCTAACAACAAGGAACTTTTTGTCATGTGATGAAATCTAATATTAATATAAATAAACAGATGTGTATGTGTTTTGACATATAACATAAGCAAGTATAAGTCGAACGTTGTTCTTTTGGTCTAATGAAACAAATCTCTGGGTCCAAGGGACAAAACCTCAGAAATTAGAAATCGTCAATTAATTGTTTAAAAGTCAAATACACACAGAAGTCATTAACAGCAATTAAATGAAGACATTAAAATTTAAATAAATCCTAATGTTTCCGCCCAGGGTCCATGGGGGCCCTTCACAGGGGTTTGACGCTGGGACTGTAAGTGGAGACATTTACTTACTTTTCCATCTGTGTCTTTCAGATCCGTTGATAGGCCACATGGAGATGGTAACAGAGATTGTGGTTCCCACAGTGTGTACGCTCTGCATCCTCCTCAGCGCAATCTTCCTCATGTTCCTGCTGCGTGGACGCCTCTGAGAGCACAAACACACACAGAGTCATATCCTCTGTGTTCATCAAACCAGACGACCTGTGGCCTTGAAGCTAAAGAAATGAATCTGAGAGTGACTTTTTCAAAGCTGTAAAACTTTATCCTGTCCAGAGCATTTTGTTGATTTACCTGTCCTGCAGTTCTGTTTTGAATAAACACTTTTCAGGTTGTTACTATCGAGTCAAAATAGCCAGTACCTGTCTAACTCTGGAAGCATTAACTCAAGCTTGACATATTACCTTTTTAAAAAACGGGTCAAACTTGTGTGGTTTTTTGACACAGAGCAAAGTTTTATAGGCTACTCAAGCTAACTGCAGAGAGGAGATGGTTTATTGTCAACAAGTTGTAAAATGAAGAAATAAGAAAGAGATGGACAAAAAGTGTTGTACTCTCTGTGGATCATAAACTCCAATTAAATACATTTCTAAGACTTAAATGGTGCAAATTACTGAGTGAGAAAAATGTTGCTCTGATAATTTATTCATAAGGAGCTGCGACAAGTCAGACAAAATTTACAGAAACACATTTTCCTGTACGGCGTTTTACCCTTCAACTTAAAGGTCCTGGAGCTGGATGCAAATTATAAGAGAGGGGAAACTAACATGAAATTAAAACTCCAGGTGTTGAGTACACAGAATGATTATAGTTTATTGCAGTGATTTTATTTTAAATAACGTATTTTAGATGCCTGAACCGTCAAACGCACAAAACAGAACTCAAAACAACTTACAGGTATTTTTAGTGGTCTTATGCAGGGCTGTAGCCATGAACGAATTTAGAAATACTGAGGTCACTTCAAAGTCAACCCTGATGTGTTTTTGACTTATCACCAATAACAACGCTACCTTAGTATTTTTTCCATCATATTTTATAAATTGATTTAACTGTTGATGTCAGGACATGTTTTAGGTGGAAAAATACAAAAATCGTTTTCGTTTCTTTTTTGGCCTTCAAAACGATCAAATTTACGAATGTTGAGCCTTAAAAACTCACCATGTATGATTTATGTAATTGTTGAATGTAAAGTCCTGCTCAAGTTATTAAAACCCCTAGAGGTGCTCCGATCATGGTTTTGTGGGCCGATTGCTGAAAGCAGCATCGGCCGATACCGATCACTGGGTCTATTTGGAGCCTTTTATTAATCATGTAGCAGTATACAGTATATTTATTTAATTGGTCCTAAAAACAATGTATTAAGTGTTAAAGTTAACAGATGATAAAGTATCATGAAATGACAACTGTTTATTTTATTGCCAGGAAACATGGGCAACAAATTCCACTCAATCTGTGTTGGAGACTTAAATCATAGCAGCCTTTGCCTGGTTACTGTGAACATCTTATAGCTTAACAAATATAGCTTTACTGTGGAATAAACTATAAAAACTGAACAAACAGCATCTTTATAAATTTACTACAACCATAAAAACTGTGGATTGTTTTCATTTTTAATCCTTGTGCAGGAAGCTCAGTCTACATATCTTACATGCTGCCACCGACTTTACCAGAGGAGAGAAAAGCAAACACTTTAAATACGGCCAGAAGATTTTTATTTGACTTTATAAAGGTTAAAAATACGGGAGAATCTCGGGGAAAACGGGAGGGTTGACATGAGAGGAGTAGAGAGAGGAGTGGGGTAATGTGAGGCTACATCCACACCGCTACGTTTTTAAAACGAAAACGATCTTCTCCGTCCACAGCAGCGTTTCAGCTGCGTATCAGAGTTGATCTCTGTCGATATTAGAACGACACATCTAGCGGCCGTTCAGGTGGCTACACTGGGCATGCGCGTGCCAGTGTAAACATGAAGAAGACGGCGAAATTAATACAGACAAAGAACCACACCAGGCTTTTTGCTTTTTTCTCTTTTTTTTGCATTGACCGTTTTAATCTGGACGGGAGGCGGAAACGTAGCAAAAGGTCTCCGTTTTTCACTTTGGTGCTAGCTAGCTTTGAAACCACTCAGACAGCGTAGTGAAACATTTTAGCTGCCGCTGAAAATTTGTATTGCATCATCTGATCAGCTTTTCTTAACGCCCTTTTTAGCGACCACCGGTCAAACTAGTTAAAGCCATTATCGGCCATTATGATCGGTGGCCGATCGATCAGAGCACCCTTAAAAACCCCCAAGATTCCCAGCGACAGCCCTGCTCTTTATAAAAAGCCTAAATTTATGTTTTCTGATGTTGTAAATTGCTTATTTATATCAGTAATGTTTGCAAACAAAGCATTACAACAGCCATCATTCATTTGCATATTTTGTGCCTATACTTTATGTAATGAAAAAACACTTAATGGGCCTTTAATGAAATATTAAAGCACGTACTTGATGTTTTAATTTTTTTAGTGTAAACTTTATCCCACATCGTTTGTTGCTGAATCTATAAAGATTTTTACTTAAATACAGTCTATGATTTTTACCCTGTCCCTACTATATTAACGCCAACGTGTTCATCAAAATATTTTTAAACAATTACAAAGTTTGTGTGTGTGTGTGTGTGTGTGTGTGTGTGTGTGTGTGTGTGTGTGTGTGTGTGTAGACATATATTTGTAATACATTATTTTTCTTGTTTTAAGATCTATAGAGATGCCCTTAAAAGTACTAAACAGTAGGTTTCCTTGGTATTGGCTTAATAATAAGTAGTAGCTTTTTTAAGTATGACTTATTTTTCATACTTCCTCACAGTCATCACTCTAACTATAGGTTATGGGTAATTTCTGTTGGACTTTATTTTGAAAATAAAAGACTTCGTACCGGAAGTCAATGTTGCTAGCTTTGCACTGCTAGCTGTTTCTCCGCCGGACACCTCGTAACTGGTAAGACAATATTGTGACATTTCCCTTTAATACAGTGTCGTATTTTATAAGACATTATGATGTCTGTGACTTATATTTTAAGCTGAGACGTTATGCTTTACAGTTTCGCCGACGGCTGTTAAGTTAGCTCTCATGTTAGCTTACTAACTTACCCACAGTGTCGCAGCCGCCCGTAGTTAACGTTA
>NW_025742268.1:7018-15890 GCF_021292245.1 Micropterus dolomieu | reverse complement strand
GTAAACTGGACATCCCGTGGAACACGAACGATGCTACCCTGGAATATTTTCATCTACAAGGCCATACTTTGCTTGTTACCTACATATATAAGGCTTAACGCGTACAAAGTAGATATAATTTAAGATCTAATGCTGGACTGTAATGCAAGGTATTGAATGTGTGAACTGAAGCTGGAGGGTGTTTTTATTACGGCCCTTGGCCTTGGAATGAGCTTCGTTGTTAGACTTAAGTTTGGCACACGATCCCCTTGGCTGCCTTCAAAAGAAGGTTCTAGAAAATCTTAATTAACAAGCACTTGCTTTCATGCTTAGCCCAACAAGTTATGTGGATAACATGTATGTACACTATCTCACATTTTAGTAAATATTTGATAATATCATGTGACAACACTGAAGAAATGACTCTTTGCTACACTGTAAAGAAGCGAGTGTACAGCTTGTATAACTGCTTGCTGTCCCCTCAAATTAACACATCAAATTGGATTGAAATTTTAGGTCTGGAGACATGCTTGGCCAGTCAATCACCTTTATGAATGTACCGGTAGCTTGGCTACCGGTACATTCAGTGTCAATGAACATTAGTACACATGACAATCAAAACACAACCCTAAAACTAATTATTTTTGTTCATGTCACCTGTCTGTCATTAGGAAAAACACAACTGTGGATATGTAACGGCGGGTAAATCATAACCTTTTGCCTAATTTTTATTTAATTCATTTCATCAGTGCGGTGTCTGTCACATCGGTCTGCTTCACTTTCCCTGTCCTTGCAACTATAACTTCCACTAACAACAAGAAAACAAAGTGTTACTTTGTGGCTTCAACAACGCTGTTGACACAATGTAGGCTACAGATAAGCTGCAACCCCTGCTAGAGCAAGAAAACTACACAACGATCAGTATTTAATGATTAATTAGGCTATAATCAAAACTCATGTAAAGTCTAACTTTCGGGACAAACTGGACAGGAGTCGGGACAACTGCTCCTAATTCGTGACTAACCCTAGATTGGGCATTTGAGCCTTTAGGATTGAGGTGTGTATGCAAATGATGGGGCGTGGCCCAAAGACTGGAGGTTTGGTTTGAAATGACTAACCCAATAATCCCTCCATAATTTTGAGGGGACAGCAAATTTACACTGTTATACAAGCTGTACACTCACTTTCCATTGTACATTACAAGTGTCATTTCTTCAGTGTTGTCACATGAAAATATATAATCAAATATTTACAAAAATGTGAGGGGTGGACTCACTTCTGTGAGATACTGTATCTCTGTCATTGCTGCTTGTGTAAGTTATTTTCTGTTTGTTTTATTTTAATTGTGCTGTCCTCTTGACCAGGTCTCCCTTGTAAAAGAGATTCTGTCTCAATTGGATGTTTCCTGGTAAATTAAACTAAAAATTTAAAATTTCTAGTCACCCACATCCACCAGTTGCCTTTCACAGTCCCCCATGATGGGAGGGGGGGGAGGCAGACAAGGGTTTAAACGTTGACTTCTGGACTATTTTTCTTTAAACCTCAGCAAACTGAACATTTCCATGTGCATCTGGAATATGTGTATATTTCTTTATTTTCCAGAGTGCTCCTGTGACCGGCGGGGGACAGAGGTGACTCAGTGTCCTCTGGGGAGCCCTTGTTTCTGTGATTCGAGGACGGGACAGTGTCCCTGCAGGAGGGGGGTGGTGGGCATCCTCTGTGATGCGTGTGAGGACGGATACTGGAACCTGGATGGAGCATCAGGGTGTCAACCCTGCAGCTGTGATCGTCTTAACTCTTTCTCCAACACCTGCAACAAGGCAAGACCACCACCAACCACATGTTCAAATCAAAGTGACCACACTGAATACTTTGAATATACCTCACACTACAAACCAGAATCACATCAAGCACACCCAACTGTAAGAAACCTTCTGTGTAACTTTAAGGGATAAATTAATTGATTTTGTACGTCAGTAAGTAAAGTTTCTGTATATTGCACGTTTCAGGTGTCACATAGTGTTTAACGATAAAGAGGACATAATAAAGAGACATACTGTAAAGGTAATTACAGTAGATGATAAAACATTTCTTAAATGTAGCTGTGATGCGTTCAGGTGACGGGACAGTGTCCGTGCCGTCTTGAGTTTGGAGGAAGACAGTGTGACGAATGTGGAGAGAATCATTTTGGGAATCCAGATCTGCAGTGCATCTGTGAGTGAAAACAGACTCTAGCGTTGTCTTTAACTCTTTCTGGGACAGAGCTCCAGGTAGTTTTATTTAAAGAGGTCACGTCTCGTTCTTAGCTTGTGACTGTAACATGGAGGGAACGGAGCGACCGTCATGTGACCCTGAAACCGGGGAGTGTATCTGTCGGACTGGCATCACTGGTATCTTCTGTGATGAGTGCGCCCCGGGCTACAGCTCAGCGTTTCCAGCCTGCGAGGAGTGCCACCCCTGCACCGCCCTCTGGGCCGAAAATGTCACAGATGTCCAGCGAGCCGTGCAAAGGATGAGAACTTTGATCCCTCGCCAGAGCCACGACCTGCTGCCCACAGACGGTCACCGGCAGTGGATGCTGGAGATGCACTCCAAGCTGGACGGCCTCTGCAACCTGACGGGCCTCTCCCCACCGAAGGTGAAGCAGGTGGAGAAACAATATATGATTATTGGGTAAGTTCTAACTTATTAACTAATAACTGTAGTTTTACATCAGAAAACACAGTAACACCATCAGAGTTCATTAAAACACTTTAAAGGGTCTACATAGTCCACAGTGTTCATTTAATTTGTTCAGCTGTTGTTGTTTTTGACTCTATAACCAGTGATTGAAGTGGTTTTAAAAAATACCCTGTATTACATTGATATATCCTGTCTCGCTCCTCCTCTGCTGGGTAAGGTCTCTACCTCCACACACATTCAACATTAAAACAATAATGTGTTCTACCCTACAACACTTCTAACATAATAAGACTGAAATGTGACAAGAAATAAGACCTCATCTTAATATTAGCAAAACATTGTAAATGCACACCTGGTTAACATCAACACATGCACTCTAAGTTCATGTGCTGTGCCACAGCCTTTAGAGTAACTATAGTATAGTTAGGAAGTGTAACCTACAACATTGACTGACTTGAGGGTTACCAACTGATGTAGCTAGAGGGGTCCACATATTTGTTGCAGTTAAACTGCCGTCCTTTGAAGTAACACCTAAAACACTGCTGAGGGTCCTACTGTGTGCACACTTTGTACGGTCTGCCATGGTTTTCGTTCACTTTCGGCGTCATGCACCACCGTGCACCTGGAACGCATTGAGATCGGCAGTTTAAACTTGGAAATATCCCAGTTCCGACCAGTCTCGAACGCGGCATTTGTGTCCACTCAGTTGAATTCTCAGCTGGTGTTGATTTAAAATGAGTGAAATATAAATTACTCTTTAATTGTTTTGTGTTTCACATTTTAAAGTTTTCCTGAATAACTGTGTGTAGAGAAGACTACATTCAGAGACTGTTTACTGTAACCAGCAACCTCATATCACTAATGACATATGCTGACTGACATCAGTTTACACACAGAACAGGTTTTACGAGATGACAATGTTTAGTCACATTGTGCTGCCATTGTTGAGTGACGGTTTCAAGTTGTGTTGAACGCAGCATAATTACACCACAGGTGTGAGGATTACGAGGCACAGGTGGAGCTAATCAGGGCAGAGCCCGACAATCGCATAGGGGCAGGAAGTGTAGTGAAGAGGTGAGGAGCAGAGAAAAATACAATGGTCTCATGGGTTATACGTACCTCTGACTACATTTTTGCAGCTCCACAATTACGTACTCTCAGGCACATTTTGCCACAGTTTTGTGAAACAAATGTCCACTGGGGGTGCTAAAGAGACGGACAGTAATGGAACACTACGATCACATTAGAGATGGGCTGTAGTTGACTTTTTAATATTAAAAAGTCCTAAACCTCAACTTTTATACTTGTATATAAATATACTATTTTACAGCAGTGAACAAGTGTATGTACTGTCACAGCCCAGCTCTTGGCGGGAGACACACGGGTAAACTAAATAACAAATTGATTTATTGATAAGAGCAAAACCAATGGTGTATCAGTGTTCCGTTGATCTTTTTGGTTGTGATGACAGATTTTTGGTCAAATTAAACTGTTAAAATTCACTCTTAAAACAAACTGATGTTCTCTCTGTAAAAAGTTGAACTCAATAATCACTTTTAAATGCTTTCTTCCTAACAGGAAGCTAAAAGACGCCATCGGCCTGAACTTGATCCTGATCGACCCGTCTCCTCTCCTCAACACTGAAATCGACAACATTCGTTTGGAGTTTATGAAGCAGCTGAACAACCTGAAGGAGAAACTCATGGATGATCCAGACCATGCAGATGAAGACCTAGAGGGTACAGAGATGTTGTTCTTGTAATGTTTTAACACCCATCCATCCATCCATCCATCCATCCATCCATCAAGCACCCCCATGTGTCATGTTGTTAATGCCGTCATCACAGAACAGTCTGTGCTTCTTTACGAGCTCCACTTCTTCTTCTGTAGTTTATTTCTGAACTCGGTGTCTCCTCTGATCCTGTTGTAGAGCTGCAGGATGAGATCCAGAGGCTTCATACAGCCTTCATGTCGGATGAGAAGAGGGTCAGAAATGCCAACAAAGCTCTGGAGCACTCAATGGACACCAGACAGGAAGTCAAACTCAAACTGAGCATGTGCAGCAGCAGAGACCTAGTGCTGCTGGAGAGGAAGGTCAAAGAGCTAAGCGCAGTCAACCTTAACCTAAAGGTGAGTATGAACCTGCTGAGTCACATGACTCACACACCAACCAGTCAGAGGTATATGAAGTAGCTCCTGTTTGTCTTGAACCCTAAGCCTTCATACCTTAACCAACATGTTGTGGTTTGATGTAGATCTGTGGAGGACAAGGTCTGGAGGACTGTTCTGGATGTGGTGGAGCTTTGTGTGGTCTGAATCTGGGAAAAAGGAAATGTGGCGATCTAAACTGTGATGGAGTACTTTCTGTCAGTCAGATGGCTTCAGAGACGGCAGAGAGAGTGAAGGACAAGCTCATCCTACTCCCAGCCAGACTGCAGGAGTCTAACAGCAAGGCAGGTTTAAACTGGGAGAACTGGTGACTCAGAGGTCCAGTCCACTTCCTGGTCCAGATAGACCAGCTTTTGAAGAATGTCATTTAAATCCTGTGACCAGAATGAATAAGTTCTCCTGAAGTCTCGTTAGAAAGAGAACTGGTTCAACAGTAACATTTTAACAGCCTCAGCAGCAGCTGTAAATTCAAGTTGCACAGGTCACACCTCACAAACTAGTTCTTGCATAGAGATGATTTCCACCCACTAACTGCCAGATGTGACGGCCGCCAGCTGATGGCCAACAAACAACTCTGTACAAACACTGAGGCTTCACTGTTGAGTAAATGTTATAACTGTTCATTGTGTGTCAGATCAATGATGGCAAACAGGCGGCTCGGGACACCAAAGACCTGCAGCACCGGATCAATGACAACATGGACTCCTTTGAGAGAGAGAAGAAGAAAACCAAGGATCTCATCCTGCAAGTCAAAGACCTGATGGGTCAGTGTTCAGGTGATACCTCAGGATGCTAGTCCTGACCTGGAGAACCGGGTTCAGTCAATCGGTCAGTTCACAGATGGAGAGGTTCTCATGATGCATTGAGCGCCAAGTCAGACCTATCAGAGCTGGTAATTGTGTCTTAAAATATACAGTCTCAGGATGTGAACCCCGTTTAATGACCTGGATTTCTGGTCATAAAATGTGATCTGACCTTCATCTAAGTCTCAACAACAGATAAACACAGTCTGCTTAAACTAATACCCCACAAATGGTTTTATGTTTTCATGTTTATATGGAACACACCGTGTAAATATTTGTGACAGCACAGCTGTAGGAAGTGATGCTACGGGGTGTGAGCCACACTGACATCAGCGCTTGCTGTCTGCAGTATTCACCTCCGTGCCGTTTGCTGTTCGTTCAATGGAGATTGAAAGATTGAATTTGGGACCATTCCTCTTCACAAATCTGTCTCAGTTCAGCAATATTCTTGGGATGTCTGGTGTGAATCGCTCTCTTCAGGTCATGCCACAGCATCTCAGTCAGGCTGAGGTCACGACTCTGACTGGGCGACTCCAGGAGTTGTATTTTTTCTGCTCTGTTGATTTACTTCTGTGCTTTGGGCCATTGTCCCGTTACATCATACATCTTCTGTTGAGCTTCAGTCGGTGGACAGATGTCCTTACATTATCTGTCAAACTTTCTTTATAAATTTTGGAATCATTTTTTCCGTTGACGATAGCAACCGTTCCAGGTCCTGAGGCAGCGAAGCAGTCCCAAACCATGATGCCCCCTCCACCATACTTCCATTTCTTCCACATAGGGTTGTGGGTTCCTTCGAAAAAACTCGACTTTGGTTTCATCTGTCTATGGAATATTTTGCACTAGAGCTGCGGAACATCCTGGCGCTCTTTTGTAAACTTGTTGTGACAGTGGCATCCTCCCATGAACCTCATTCTTGTTCAGTGTTTTATGAATCGTAGCGTCATGTTAGCGTGTTCCAGAGTGTTCAGCTGACCCTCTAGGATCCTTCTTTCCTCATTGGGCATTCTGCACTGTGCTTGTGTAGTCATCTCTGCAGGACGGCCACTCCTAGGGAGAGTAGCAACCCAACTGCCCTGTGAATGTTTACACGGTGTGTTCACTAAAAACGTGAAAACACAAAACTATTTGTGTGGTCTTACTTTAAGCAGATTGTGTTTGTCTGTAGTTGAGACTTAGATGAAGATCAGATCACATTTTATATGGAATTCCAGGTAATACCAAATGGTTCACATACGTTTTCCTGCAACTGATCAATATGGTAACTCTAACATAATATGAACACAAAATTTGTTTTAGAAAAGTTTCAGAAGGCCAAGGGTAGCAGCTCAAGAGTTTTATACTGATAATATACTTAAACAACATCATGTTTGCTCCCCAACAGATGAGAGGGTTCCTCCAGAAGACATTGAGAAATTGACCCGAGCTGTTCTGGACAACCAGCTGCCACAATCACCTAATCAGATCCGAACAATGATCAATGAGATCAGTAACCTGCTGGCCAGTGGCACCAATTTCCACAACGACCTGGAGAACCTGGAGGAGCACGCCAGGACTACCCAAGACCTGCTGCAGAAAGCTAAGCAACTCAAGTCAGTGAATGAAAACATGAAATAACTGTGAAAACACTACACATCTGTTAGCTCGGTGAAAACTTTAACTAAAAAAGGAAACGCTGAATAACAAAACTGGAAACCCTCAGCTGACAAAACACAAACCTTTCAC
The DNA here is from genome assembly GCF_021292245.1 of Micropterus dolomieu. NCBI lineage: Eukaryota > Metazoa > Chordata > Actinopteri > Centrarchiformes > Centrarchidae > Micropterus > Micropterus dolomieu. The sequence goes on along the minus strand of NW_025742268.1, from coordinate 8,532 downwards.
TAGAAACATGAAACCACCTTTAACTTTAGGTTCCCTGGAGGATGCATCCCACTAGTGTGTTTTGATGTCCTGACTCATTGATTAGTGATCGGCTGAGTGACTACTCTAATCTGATATCTGACCACAGTCCAGGGCCCAGTTCTTCATATGTTTTTCATACTTTCTTCATATGTGGATAACCAAGTAATCCAGATTAGAGTGTTACAATTTGACACAAGTCTGGTTTTGTTTGCTTTTCTGAAGCTGGCATACTGATCGGATCAGTTCAGTCATCACAGCCTATCTTCTAATTCTGGGCTGAGTGATTCATTGTCTGAGTGGATTACAGACTTTCTTTGGACCCATGCTCCTCAGCCTGCAGCCCTCCAGACTTCCTGGCTGCTAGCCACCAGTCTTCCTCCCGGCCGGCCTGCCTGTGTTCTGGACAATCTCCCTGCATCTTGGCCTGTTGGCCACCCCGGCATCCAGCCTCTTCTGACTTGTCTTTTCAGCTTAATCGCTGCCCAGCTCCTTGTGATCGCTGCCGTCCAGTGTTGCGGAGGGCTTACTAGCCGGCATCCCAGATACGGAGCTGCCAGAGACTTTGTTGCCTGGTTTAGTAGAGACCATGCTACCCAGCTCACCAGAGATCCAGTTGGTTAGCATGCTACAGGCTCAACTCATCAGAGCTCCAGAGAATGTACTGGCCGGCTTCAGTGTTTGTTTTCCAGCGTACCAGAGACTTTGCTGGCCAGCTCTGAGATTCAGCAATCCAGCACCCCTGAGCCTATGTTTCTGTACCACGGAGCAACCACCAGTCCCTCTTTGTTCTCCGACAGCGGCCAAGCAATCAGCTGCCCCTGCTTCTCCATTGGCGATCCGGTCGACAAGTTTCCCCGACTCCACCAGCTCTCCTGTTTGGCTCCCAGTTTGTCATTGGTCTCCTGTTCTGCAGCCCTGTTGGCGGTCTCTGTTCCTGCTTTCCAGACTTGGATTTCGGTCACGTTGTCCGGCCTCCAGAAAGGTTTTGTCTTTGCTGCCTCTGGACCTGCTCAGTTTTTCTGTTTAGCCCTCTGACCATTCACCTGAGACACCAGCTCCTCGGATACGTGCCCCTGGATCCTTCCTCTGGACCCCCTTCATCCACCCAGTTTGATTTGGACTTTTTTCCACCAGCTATTTGACTATTGCTCTGCTAACCGGACACTTATCCTTGGTATTTAGCAGCTTTACCTCGTCTGTCCGTCTCTTCCCCTCTCACATTTTGACAATTTTAAAATAAGGGTGCACCTTCATTCAAGATAACTTCATCTTGGATAACAAATTAATCCTCAAACTGCTTTCAAAAGCCAAATTGGCTGGATGAGAAAAAAACAAGGTTATTTTAGCCTGATAATAATAACAGCATGTTGAATTGACATGTTGACCTGAATTAGTTAAAACACATTTGAAGGGCCCTGAACTGCTGGAGAAATCCTTGTATTTTGAAGCTGTTATTTTTTGTTTTTAGGGAGCAGACAAAGAACATTGATGTG
>NW_025742268.1:0-6998 GCF_021292245.1 Micropterus dolomieu | reverse complement strand
GCGGAGGGCTTACTAGCCGGCATCCCAGATACGGAGCTGCCAGAGACTTTGTTGCCTGGTTTAGTAGAGACCATGCTACCCAGCTCACCAGAGATCCAGTTGGTTAGCATGCTACAGGCTCAACTCATCAGAGCTCCAGAGAATGTACTGGCCGGCTTCAGTGTTTGTTTTCCAGCGTACCAGAGACTTTGCTGGCCAGCTCTGAGATTCAGCAATCCAGCACCCCTGAGCCTATGTTTCTGTACCACGGAGCAACCACCAGTCCCTCTTTGTTCTCCGACAGCGGCCAAGCAATCAGCTGCCCCTGCTTCTCCATTGGCGATCCGGTCGACAAGTTTCCCCGACTCCACCAGCTCTCCTGTTTGGCTCCCGGCCTCCAGAAAGGTTTTGTCTTTGCTGCCTCTGGACCTGCTCAGTTTTTCTGTTTAGCCCTCTGACCATTCACCTGAGACACCAGCTCCTCGGATACGTGCCCCTGGATCCTTCCTCTGGACCCCCTTCATCCACCCAGTTTGATTTGGACTTTTTTCCACCAGCTATTTGACTATTGCTCTGCTAACCGGACACTTATCCTTGGTATTTAGCAGCTTTACCTCGTCTGTCCGTCTCTTCCCCTCTCACATTTTGACAATTTTAAAATAAGGGTGCACCTTCATTCAAGATAACTTCATCTTGGATAACAAATTAATCCTCAAACTGCTTTCAAAAGCCAAATTGGCTGGATGAGAAAAAAACAAGGTTATTTTAGCCTGATAATAATAACAGCATGTTGAATTGACATGTTGACCTGAATTAGTTAAAACACATTTGAAGGGCCCTGAACTGCTGGAGAAATCCTTGTATTTTGAAGCTGTTATTTTTTGTTTTTAGGGAGCAGACAAAGAACATTGATGTGAAAGAGATCCGCAGAGACATTTATGAAGCAGAGAAAACTCAGAACAAAGCTGACAGCAACCTGGAAACAGCCAGCCAAGATACAGACATGACCAGAGACCAAGTCCAAGGCGTAAAGATAGACAATATCTCAAATCTGTCACAAGTTCAGAACAGCATGTTTTTGATGTGTTTAAACATGTTTTTTCCGTCATGTTTCAGATTAAAGACAAACTGAATGATATTGTGACAACGCTGATGAATCAAAGTCCTGAAGATATACAGGATGAGATTAAAGCCCTGAAGAAGAAAACTGAACAGAACAGAGAGATGGCCAGAGCAGCCCGAGAGGCTGCAGACTCTGCTTTAGACACTCCTGACACACAAACGGTGAGCTTTAAATTAACACGGACAGGGTAACATTCAGGAAGTATTCGGTTTGAGTTTTAAAGTCTTGGTTTGTAGTCAGTTTAAGTCACGACTCCATTAGTTACAGCAACATTCCTATGGTTGCCACTGATGCCTGTCAGACAACCAGACTGTCGTTTTGATGTGTTGTTGCATGTTTTGACTATCTTAACAGGAGCTGGACCATGTGATGAAGCAGTTTGAGCGCTTAAAGCAGAAAAACCTGAATGTGGCGGTTAGAGGTGAAGCTAGACTTAAGAACATCATGGAGGAGGCAGAAAAGATGAAGAGACAGATGGAGGACAAACTCAAACTGACACTAGGTAGTATTACTAATTTTATTTGATTTAATTAGTCTGGCGATCATATGTTTTAATTTTAAATGATCACCATGACATTTATTGTAGTATGTACAGTAGCAGTGGGATGAAGTAATACTGGCAGTATTATATACACTAGTTGTATTTGCATTACTACTGTGTGTGTACACTGCAGATCTGGAGTTAAGGATCCAGCGGCTGATCAAGATTAAAGAGGACAAAGCAACTGAAGTTGACAAGTTGTTGGAGACAGTGGATTCACTTCAACAGGAAATCTCTAAACGAGCAGAAGGATACATCAGCTGTACCGCATAAATACTACTGAGTACTACACACTGAAATACTGGGGAGTTTTTCCTTATCTGAATCGAGGGTCTTAGGCCAGAGGGTGTTGTATACTTTACAGCAGGTGTCAAGTTAAAACCACTTGTGAGGGTGCCTGGTTAGCTCAGCCAGTAGTGCACAGGCCTCTCAATCCGAGGTTTGTGTGTTTGACTCCAACATTGCGGGAATTTATTTTCCCTCTTCTACAAATTAACTAGGAAAAGACTGTTTCACATACTCACAATAAAGTATGTGCTGTAGTGTGTGCGTACCGGCGGTTGATCCACATCCATCAACCTAAGGACTGATTTTCATTTCCCAGTATCTTCAGAAGGGGAAAGTCCTGCGCTGAACTGATCAGTCTGGTATTTTTATAGATTTGTTTTATTGTAAATCCAATAAAAAGACTAGGACTGTGTGAAATTGGTGGCCTGTACTATGAAGCGAGGGAACTGGCTTGTCCAGGTAACTTCAAGTGTAACTTCCTGATTAACCCGTACTACGAAAGGTGGATAGGTGTTAACCGAGGTCTGTTGCCATGGCAATTTACGCCGCATCTCTAAACTGTTCCGAGCAGGTTTTGTTGATGCTTAACTCGAGGTTACTCTGCAGGTGGACTACACACCACATCTGTACTCAGTGTTAATGATGAGAAGTAGGATATTAATACACACCACTTCATAAAATATGTTTAGATTTCATCCTGACTTGTTCCACTGCGGTTGCGGCTGAAATGAAATTATTTATGTTCAGACAGCGAGCTCTGCAGCCTCGGAGATTTTAGAGAGGAATCTTAATTAACGGGACAGTTTCTGAGATGTAGCCCATCTGTAGTCTATAATTGGATTCTCCTAAGTGTTTTCACATATTTAGATTGACTATTTTACATGTCCAAAAAACAGGGAGCCAGGGTCGGGGTTAAAAGAAAAATCGTCACAAATAATATTACAATGGACCTTATGTGCAGTTGTACCTTTACATTTTAATCATATTACACATAAAAGAAGAGCCCATAAAATACATAATAGAGATTTGAACTACAATAAGAACACTGAAGATAATTAGGCTACAAATTAACTCAATGCGATGCCAACAAGCCTCCCTGAATTTGTCGGCTGCCGCGATATTAGATTTAGCCGTTAACTTGTCTTTACATTCCTCATATCCTAACACAAACAACGTGCATTCCTCTGGAGAAACACTGAGCATGAGCCGTTGCAAAAAAGTCTGCCTGCGCGGCCGAACACGACCATTTTATGTGAACGCACACCAACACCAATTTAGTTAACACTGACTCAACTGACCAACATCTTCTCCACCGTCGTAGTTTGACTCCACGGATTACCCCGAGTTAACTCTGAGTAGGTTGAAGTCCCTTCGTAGTACAGGCCACTGGTGTTACCCATGGATAAAGTTTAGGACCCTTGTTGTTACATCGATGATCTGCTTAATGTTTGTAAAGTGACGTCTGATATTGTAGTTGGAAACAACACACTTTTACGGTCACAGAAACCTGAATATCCTCACTGTCAGTCTAAATAATTTACTTACTCTGGTGCAGGGCAATAAGTTTGTATGTGTGTATGTGATTGCTTAAACAAGTTGCCTAAAACAGGACTTCATATAAATTTCCTCGGGCGTATTAAAATGCAGTTTATTAATATAAATCTAAAGAGACCATACAGAGACTAAAATCCCTTATACACATTTTGTTATGATAGAATTTTAGAATAAAATGCACAATAACCTGTTGGTAATGTGTTTTTCTGTGTTTGAACTAACCTGTCTGCTGTAAACCATCTTCAAACCTGAGACTCTTCTATTGGTCTGATGATTAAAAACATAATGTCCAAACAAAGCTGCAAAGTGATTTTCAATATATAATCATGATCAACATGCCACTGCAGATGGCTGCCACTGTGCGTTTTTTTTGTTCATAAATTCAGGTTTTTGATTTGGTACCTGGAGCTTTCTTACTAGTGAAAAGCTCATGAACAACAGGGGAACAACAGCAGCAGCAGATATATTTACCACTTTTCTCATGTCAGTGGAATTTGTAGTGAAACGGCGGATGGGAGGGAAACATGCTGCCGCGGACTTCCCACACCGTCATCAGGAATATTTCTCACCAATGTCCGCTCACTGTGCAGTAACCTGCATGAACATCTGCTGTACAGAAGATGGAGGGTTAGAGGGTTTGAGTTATCTCTGTGACTCCCCCTGTCCTGCACAATGACTTGGTGTCACAGAATCTCTCCATTGCCATATTACACCTTACTTGTTTTTGTGTCCCGAAGGATTTGGGGTGTCTGTCAAGATCCTTTTATTAGAATATAAAGGTGTTTTATAATACAGTCTGTAAAAAGGTCTGGTCTAGGTGATGACTGATTGAGATAAGTAGTAATTTTAGGGTGTGAACACAAAAGTGCCATGGCACAGTCCACAAAGCTCGAGGACCTTTTTTTTCCCTACTATGGAGAAATACATGTTTCATGGTCTTGAGATGCTCAACTTTAAAAAATTTTTTAACACACGTCAGTAATGGTGGGAGGCCAGTTTGCTGGCCAATTAAGAACAGGGATACCACGGTGCTTAAACCAGGTACTGGTAGCTTTGGCACTGTGTGCAGGTGCCAAGTCCTGTTGGAAAATGAAATCTGCATCTCCATAAAGTTGGTCAGCAGCAGGAAGCATGAAGTGCTCTAAAACTTCCTGGTAGACGGCTGCGTTGACCTTGGACCTCAGAAAACACAGTGGACCAACACCAGCAGATGACATGGCACCCCAAACCGTCACTGACTGTGGAAACTTTACACTGGACTTCAAGCAACGTGGATTCTGTGCCTCTCCTCTCTTCCTCCAGACTCTGGGACCTTGATTTCCAAAGGAAATGCAAAATTTACTTTCAAAAAACTTTCCCCAGCAGTCCAGTCCTTTTTGTCTTTAGCCCAGGCGAGACGCTTCTGACGCTGTGTCTTGTTCAAGAGTGGCTTGACACAAGGAATGCGACAGCTGAAACCCATGTCTTGCATACGTCTGTGCGTGGTGGTTTTTGAAGCACTGACTCCAGCTGCAGTCCACTCTTTGTGAATCTCCCCCACATTTTTGAATGGGTTTTGTTTCACAATCCTCTCCAGGGTGCGGTTATCCCTATTGCTTGTACACTTTTTTTCTACCACATCTTTTCCTTCCCTTTGCGTCTCTATTAATGTGCTTGGACACAGAGCTCTGAACAGAACAGCCAGCCTCTTTAGCAATGACCTTTTGTGTCTTGCCCTCCTTGTGCAAGGTGTCAATGGTCGTCTTTTGGACATACAAGTTTCACTTTTTGAATGAAATTACTGAAATAAATCTACTTTTTGATCATATTCTAATTATATGACCAGCACCTGTACACCCTCACCACAGTCAATCTGTGGGAAACACAGCCCTGTGGTACTGCTGTTCATTTTCATTTATATATATTTTTTTGAACATACCGTCGATCAGAAAAGCCGATGCTGGTGGGGATCCTAATAAGATAATTTTCTAATAAAGGAAAGTTACAAAAATGTTTGTGTACGCTGTCAGTTATAGGTCTTGGAAAGTAAGAAAATCTGAATCGTCCAGGAAAAATCAGTGCCTCTCTACCTGATAGCTCTGTTATATTCTGAGCTTGTCTACAAACTGGGGATGGACAACAGTAACTTTATATTTTTAGCAGCATTTATGTTATTGTGGCCACGACTACATACTGTCCTGCTTGCTAGCACGATTCAACCAGCCTGATTTCTCAATGTTACTTTTTTTTCATGTTGATTTGCATTGTAAATAAACGGTTATAAACATACTCAACAGTGATGTCATCAAATTGCTTGTTTTGATCAAAACTTCAAACCTTTAAAAATTACCATTAATGTATTATTAAAATAAGTGTTTTTACCGTATCCCGACAGCCTATCTTATTTTCATCTGGAGAATGTCGAATGTTTAGTTATTCTTCTGCACACTTTAGTGATAATGGTACAGGTAATAAGTGGAGTTTGTCACATTGGAGACCTGGTGAAACCAATAACGCCACGCCTCTCGCTCACGCCACCTCCCTGTACAGTCTGTAATGGTTGGCTGTTGCCGCAGCACTTTTTGTATGGTCTGTTCTGCACATGTGCATACTTATTATCACTCAATTTGTACCATGCATGTGTGGACATTGTAATTCTGTGTTGACAGAAGCCGTGATTTACAGAAAAACTTTATTTACAACACAATATTATACAAATACGCAGGGAAGTGTAATCAACAACAGGATGGCTTCAGTAGAAGAAAATTGTAGTGTGCTAAGTAGCGCAATATTAATTATTGTCAATAGTACTATTGACATGAAAAGATATTAACTTACTTTAATACTACATAAACATTTTTAAAGTTAAACTCCACTCTTGATATGCATGTGTCCACACCAGTGAAAGCTGGATATTAAAAGCAAGCAGTATGAATAGTTAACAGTCCCATTACATGTTGTCATAGTAAGCAGGCACAAATAGAAAAACCAAAGACAATAACACAACCAGCATGATTGGTGCATCTGTTTATTGAGGATATGCTCAAACGTTACATGTAAAATGAATATAATATTTTCACATAAAAGGAACATAAAATGCTTATTTTTAAAGATTATATAATTATTTAGATTAACAATATTAAACAGTAGAAATGAATCACTTTTTATTTTTATTTTAATAATTATAAATTATTATTTGTCTATTAACATCATAGATTGAACTTTTGCTGCACTGAGCTATTATTCTAGTCTGATGAACTGAGCAAGACCTGCGCTCACTCCACGTCCCTCATCCGCTCTCTCACGCCACGCCCCCTAAGCTACAGTCCGCAGCCGGACCCGTTCTCGGTGAAACGTTTACCTGCTCCAAGATGTCGTGCAGGTCGACCTGAGATGGCTCCTGTTAGCCGTCGCCTGGCAGTTCCTGACATTCACATCTGACACCAGAGAGCATCTCCACCTGAATACAACCCCTTGTTATCATGTGACTGTGCTGGACTAGAGCCATGTGATGACATCTAGGAAGTTCAGTTT
>NW_025742267.1:0-5284 GCF_021292245.1 Micropterus dolomieu | reverse complement strand
CACTGTCACTGGTAAGATCAGACTGTGGAGTTAGTGTTGATGAAGCTGTGTGTAAATGATGAAATGCTGTAGTTTGTCTCTGTGTTGAGGTGGACCAGTGATCCTGCAGAGTCCTGTCCTCCCTGTGATGGAGGGACATGATGTCACTCTGCACTGTAAAACAAAGACCCCTCCCTCCAACCTCCCAGCTGGTTTCTATAAAGATGGCTCCCTCATCAGGACTGAGCCTACAGGTCACATGACCATCCACCATGTTAACAAGTCTGATGAAGGCCTCTACAAGTGTAACATCAGAGGTCGTGGAGAGTCTCCATCCAGCTGGATCTCTGTCACAGGTGAGGAGCTCAAAGATAATTCTCAAACTGACCTTGTTGTGTTTTCTACATTGAGTTCAGCAGGTTTCAGCAGAGATGATTCATGATGTGACAACATTTCTAACTTTGCAATCTGCAAAGAAACAAGAGTGAAATCTGTCAGAGTTCAACCCACCGTTTGATACATGATCTTTTAAACTCTAAACCAGACTGACATTATGAATTTACTGCTGTGTCTTTCTGTTAGCATGCTGTTCAATAAATTATCCATTTATTTTATTTTCTGTGCCTTTAATTATAATTTATTGTTCAATTTAGTGAAACCCACCACTACAAGTCCTCCTCCAACCACCTCTCCTCCTGGTTCCTCCTCCTCTTCCTTAACCTCCTCTCCTCCTGGTTCCTCCTCCTCTTCCTTAACCTCCTCTCCTCCTGGTTCCTCCTCCTCTTCCTTAACCACCTCTCCTCCTGGTTCCTCCTCCTCTTCCTTAACCACCTCTCCTCCTGGTTCCTCCTCCTCTTCCTTAACCTCCTCTTCCTTAACCTCCTCTCCTCCTGGTTCCTCCTCTACTTCTCCCTCTGTATTGTGGTTGGCCGCTCTATCTTTCTCTGTTGTACTGGTTTTACTGGTTCTACTGGTGAGACGATGCCTCCACAGGAAACCTAAAGGTTAGACACAGACTCCATGTGATGCAGTTCACATTTAAAGTTTCCATTAACACTTCTGGACGTACAAATAATAACAAGTTACAAACTGTTTCTTTAAGTCAGACGTCCATCAGGATTCTCATAAATCACATTGCTGCTGTTAATAAAACAATCTCACCACAGGGTCCATTTAGTGAGCTGTGGAGCTTTTGACTGAATCACATGATCTTCCTTGATTTAAATTTCTGCTCATTTTGGTTCATTCAGCCGCTGAAGAAGAAACTGGGGATGATGACATCACAGACCTACAGCAGCCAATCAGACGCAGCAAAGGTAACAATGTTTTATTGATTCTGGTTTTCAGGGACAGTGAGTGTGCGTTCTTATTCTTATGTGTGAGGACCAAGTTGAATTTTAGACCTTGTGAGGACATTTTTCTGAATTGAGGAGATGATATAAATGTTTATCAAAATAAATCAAATGTAAAATCAATGTTTTTTAGCCCATAAAGGTTTCAGACTGCGTTGCGTTCTCTGTTTAGGTTAATGATAATGCTGGTTTTGTGCCCTGCGATGAATCTGCTAACAGAAGCTAACAGCTCTGTGGTCGTCCAGTTTACTGCTTTCTTTAAAAACACTTGAATGATGACACACGAATTATAAATGTGCAGATTTACAGATCTCACATACAATTGATTAACAGTTTTACTGTTGGGTCTCACTCAAACATTATTGATCGGCTTGTTTAAATGTAAATTATAGGTTTATTAAGTGCTTAAATTATTTTAAATTAAAGAGAAGATGGACTCAGCAGACCAAAGACACTTGGTTGTGCTCTGCATCTAAACCACAGCAGCAACTTCCTCCTGTTGATTCCAGTGAGCTGAGGTCTGACGCTGGTGTCATTTCTCACTATAGTGTGATCTATTTTAGCTGATGGTGATGTGTTTGTCTATTTTTGTGCTGAAATGTGTGAACTTATTTTGTTGTCTAGTTCCCTGTTTCAGATAAATACCCTCCAGTTATATTTGGTCTTTCACCTTTCACAGTAGTAAGAAGAAGAAAACTGTCAAACCTGCTGCCTTTTACAGAGTCTATAACACAACTCATTATATTATATTCTACATGAAGAATAATGAAATTATTAGTACAGCAGTAGTATTATTACATGTGTTGCAGGTAGCGCCAACACTAGCAGTTAATATACCAGCAGCAGCAGTAAAAATACTAACAGCACTTGTAACAGCTGTTACTGAAACGTCACTACAAACGGCCGAGTGCAGGGGAGGTGTGCAGTGAGCTGAAATGAGGCAGACTTACGGGCAATTTCAGTACATTAATTTCCCGAATCACGGCAACCACATTCCTCTTCGACAGAGAGGAAAGACATTATGGTGGTGAATAAGAAGGAAAAGTGGCCTACTCATGATCACACCATGTCCTGAAAACAGGCCAGCTACAGCGCAGTTTAACACCCACATGCACAAGCACACAATTAAACAGGTAGTCCTACTCAGCGGTGACCTGTCCCCGAACTGATATCAGCCTTTAAAACAGCGGCAAGCCAAAACAATGTCATTTGCGACCCTCTCCTCCTGTTCTTTTCTCTCCTGTCTCCTCTTGAAACTACTTTTATGTGTGAATAGCATCACTTCTAGCTTGCATGTGTGCTCTGCTAGTCTACTGGTCAGATTTTGTGTTTCACCTGATTTCTGGAGTCTTGTCACAAGATCATATAGAAACTTAAGATTGGGCAGCCACATACATATTACCCAGCAATCATCACTGCATATGTGGGCCAAAGACAATAAGACTAAATTCATTCTGTTGAATCTGTGGAATCTATTTCTTTTATATATTTCACCGTGTACCTTATAAAGCCTACTGCTTGCTATAGACGTCTGTGTGTAAAACTACTGATTGCAGTCAGCAGTTTTACACACACATACGTCTGTGGTGTCAGACACAACTGCAAAAGGGGAAATGCTCACATGAATGTATATATAGCACTTGATCATCTTAGATATAATACATTAAGGTGAAATGTGTGTGATGAATGAATGAAATTTGATGCATTTTTTTCCATGTAAGTGACAAAGACCAGCTCGTAACTTGGCGGGGCCGCTCCTGTAAAGGACCCTAGTGCAGCGGCACCGTCTACACCTATGCCCCTGACCAAAACAGTAATATAGTAGTGAAGTAAAGTAATATAGGAACATATTGAGTAACGTAACTGGCTACTTTTATCACTGAGTAATAAGTAAAGTAATGTTATTGCTTTTTTGAGTAGTAATGAGTAACTAGTAACTTCTTAGAGGTTTTGAGTAACTTCTCAACAGTGGTGCCGCCACAGGGTGATACATTTTACCATGTGGAATAAGGACTAAACTGAGCATGTGCAGAGTGAATCAAGCGATTCATAACTTGTTCCTGATCTCTGGTCTCCCCAACCTGAAGTCATGTAATGTTTATCTGTTTTATTTTCCAGAGTGTTTTTCCGTTGCAGTCTACTCAGCAGTGAGAGGAACTGGTGACGTCAGTTATGAACAAATAGGCGACTGACCACACAGGACGAGAGCTGCTCTTTCTTTATGAACTTTGGACAAAGCTAGGCTAGCTGTTTCCCCCTGCTTCCAGTCTTTATGCTAAGCTAAGCTAAGCACAACCTAACTCCAGATCAATCTTTCCAAAACACTGAACTGTTCCTTTAAAGAGATGTTGATAATTGGAAGGTCAGACGTACTAAACATGAGGATCTCTAAACCCTTCATGTATCTCATGTAATGCAGGGGATTTGTGTTGAAGGGTTATTTCTTTTGTTTACCTGCAAGAGTCCAGGAACAGAGTTTAGCGTGTGGAAAATACCGGGCTTATTGGGACAGGGAGTCCCAGAGGTTTATGCAATCTGTTACTGAATGATTGATTGTTCTGTGTTTGGTATTCAACTCATCTGAGAACATTTTAGGTCATCTGCTCAGTCTGTCTCTAATAACTAGCATTTATTATTGTCTATCAAAAACTAATCTAATATTCTTTCCAGCATTTAATACTTCTAAGAATTGAGTTACTTTTAACAGTCGGAGTATTTTCTCATATTCATTTTAAGTATCACTCCTGGCATCAAACATTTATTATGTAACAAATTTCTTATTATATTGTTTGTTATATTTTAATGTTTTGTGTCTTATGGTATTTATTCAATTTTTTTAATATTCACTTTTATGCGTTCAATAAACATTTGTAAAATAAAGTCTATAGTAATTTTTTATTCTTGTATTTGCACAAGTAAAAGTGTCACCATAATCTGAAAGTTACAAAGGTCATATCGTTATTAAAGGAAGCGGATTCCAGCCTTTTCACTAATTGCCGACCAATTTCTATTTTACCTGCTTTTCTAAAAAAGGTTCTGCAAGAACACCTGAATGATAACAATATCCTGTATAAACACCAATGTGGATTTTGACAAAAACACCCAACATGCATGGCTCTGTTACAACTTATAAACAACAAATCAACAGCATTGGACAGTAATATATTTGCAATTGGTAAATTTTTAGAGTTATCGAAGGTTTTTGATACAGTCCGTGATAAATTTCTGATTTCCAAACTTGACCCTTTTCTGGATGTTTTTATCAATTGGCTTAGGCTGCATTTCCACCAAGGAACTTTAACCCCAGAACTAGGAACCTTTGGAGGAACTCACTGTGTTTCCACCGAAGAGACGAGGGTCTAAATTAAGTTCCAGGGACTTTATTTTACCCCTAAAAGAGTCTCTGCTCGGGGTGTAGTACTTTCCCAAAGTAAAGGAAGTTTGGCCAGTGGGGCTTGCCTTGCAGTGCATTTCTGAATGCTCGAGTTAAGGCTACCGTCTATCATTTCGGCTGTTTTGAATCTCCTTTACTGCTGCTGCTCGTCTCTTTTCCATCGCTGACTGTGCAGTTAGTCCTGCGGTGTGTCAGCTGATCGAGTTAAGATGAATAAAAAGCCTGGAGTTATTATTTTAAGGTTTCACAAGGCCTAAATAAGAAAAATAGGCAACAAAAGTCTGTCTGGTCAGTTCCTGTCTGCTCAGTGTGGGACTGACAGTTAGTTATCTGAACTTTCTAAAGATTGAAACCAACTACTGACAACTTTACTTTAATGTTGGTGTTAGTTGGGTGCTGTCTGGGCAGTGTGCAAGCAGCTTTATACAGCAGTGAACCACAAACAAAGACTGTAGAGGTCTGGACTAGTGAGAGCATAGAGTCCCTTAAAGGATGTGTTCTTTCTACTGAATGGAGCATCTTCCATGAAGTATATGTGGAAAATGTTACTGAGACTGTT
>NW_025742266.1:0-1956 GCF_021292245.1 Micropterus dolomieu | reverse complement strand
GGCGTACCACAAATCCAGTGCTGGTGCAGAGGGGGCTTTCCATTCTTTGACCACAAGTTTCCGGCCTAGCATGAGGACAGTCTGGATCCAGTTAGAGAGTGGAGGGGCCAGGTCACTTAATGCAGAGGGGTCCCCCAAAATAAACAGACTAGGGGTGAGTGGGATATTCTGTTCGACAATTTTCTCTACAATTGTATGCAGGGAAGACCAAAATGCCTGAATTTTCGGGCAACTCCAGAGCATGTGTACAAAGGTACCATTTTTGTCCTGACACCTCCAGCATTCTGAGTTATCAACCAAACCAACTTTATGCAGCCTGGATGGTGTCCAATAGATTCTATTCAGTATTTTGAATTGGATAAGTCGCGTTCGCAATTCCCTTGACATTTTTTTCCCATTGCTAAGAATTCTGCCCCATTGTGCATCTGTAAATGACACCTTTAAATCGGTTTCCCATGTCATTTTAAGGGACAAAATATTAGAGTCCGAGGCCGTAAGGATCATAGCGTAGTAGGCAGAGGCTTCATGGCCACGCCCATAGATTGTTAGAACCTTTTCCAACATGTCACCGCTCGGTGGGACTACTGAAGGGGAGCCGAAGACCTGCACCAGTAGGTGTCTTAACTGAAAATACTTACGTGGTAAGTCGAATTCCTGACTAAGTGCCTCAAAAGACTTTAATGTCCCATCCTGGTACAAGTCACCGAGCACCCTAATCCCTTTTTGCAACCAAAGCTTCCAAAGGAAGGGAGATTTATTTATACAGAGCTTGGGATTTAGCCAGATCCCGGCAGCCTGGTGCAGATACGGATCAAATTTAAGAATCTTAGCTACTCTCTTCCAGACCCACTGAATATGAGACAAAATGGGATGTGACTGATACTGTTGGGCTAATTTAGCTGAGATGCATGCAATGGGTGTGAGAGGGGAGGACACCGCGCTTTCGAGGTGGAACCACGGAGGGGCTCTCTCCGGGGGTAAAGACCACTGTGCCATATGCCTAATGGTAAACGCATAATGGTAAAAAAGCAAGTTGGGCACACCTAATCCTCCTTTGTCCACTGGCCTCTGCAGCTTTCGCAGGTTCATCCTGGGGCGTTTATTATTCCATAAAAATGTATTACAAAGTTGATCAAATTGTTTGAAATAGCGCAAAGGAATTCGGACTGGCATAGCCTGTAGCAAATAGTTAAATTTCGGAGCACAAATCATTTTAATGATGTTTGCCTTCCCCCACATAGAGAGATACAATGGAGACCACCGCTCTAAGTCAGCCCGCAGTTTGTCCAGTAGGGGGTCAAAGTTTGTTTTAATCAGATCCGTCAATATGGGGGGGAATGTTAAACCAAGATATTTAATGCCTTTCTTAGGCCAGGCAAAAGTGCCTGACTGGAAGAGGGATTTGGGACAATATGGAGTGAGAGGAAGAGCCTCAGATTTTGTCCAGTTGACTTTATAGCCCGAAATGGATGAGAACTTGTCAATAATTTTGAATAGTGATGCAAGAGACTGTTCGGGATCTGTGACAATGCCAGCCTGCGCTGATCTCACGGTGAGCACTGCCGGGTAATCGAGAGAAAATCTCATGCGTTTTCCATGGAGCATCTTCTTACACTCGTTGAACTTTATGCGCTTCTCATTAACCAACTTGGAATAGTCGGCGAAGACCATTATACGATGCTCCTTCCAGGTAACTATACCCATCTTGCGTGCAGCCTCCGCGATGCGGTTTCGGTCCTGGAATCTGAGAAATCTGGCGATAATGGGTCTTGCTGGCGAGGGATGTTCCGGACCTGAGCTCTTGCGCAATCCTCCAATCCTGTGCGCTCTGTCAATTTCCAGTCCTCCGGGGGAATCGAGGTTCAGGATCTCCGGTAAGCATTTTATGAGGAATGACATGGTGTTACCGTCCTCGCAGCCCTCAGGAAACCCGATGAACCGTAAATTATTTCTACG
>NW_025742265.1:0-6661 GCF_021292245.1 Micropterus dolomieu | reverse complement strand
GTTTCTCAAAATGGAGCTGCCAATGATCAGAGTTGGTTTCTCAGCGGGTGTGTCGCTGAGTGGGGAAAATCTGTTAGAAACGTGAACAGGTTGGTGGTGCCCCGTGGACTTTGAATGCTTACGACTATTCCTCCTTCGGACAGTCACCCAGCCACCCCTTTCCTGGCTGCTCAGGAAATCCCGGGGGACGGCTACCAGAGGCTAACTCAGGCCGTTCCGCACCAACTACCGGGGACTGGCTAGCTACAGTAGCTAAAGACTGATCTACCAAGGTGCAGAGCCGGACTTCTAAATCACTGAGCCTCGCCTCCATGTCTACAAATAAACTACACTTATTACACGTACCATTACCGCTAAAGGAGGCAAAGGAGTAACTGAACATCTGACACACCGAGCAGGAGAAAGTGGGAGAGAGAGAGGGAGAAGGAGAAGCCATCGCTAGCTGCTAAGCTAAAGTCGCTAACAGCTAAGCTAAAGTACTGTAGCAATAGCTACCAAAACTTTTGAAAACAACTATGAGATTGAACAGCAGTCACTAAAAGACAGAAATAACTGTGAGTGCTTAGGCAAAATTACTGTAAGAATAAGTGTTTAGCGGACAGTTGTTATGATAAATCTAACAAATTCGCTGACCAATTTGCACCCTAACCCCCTAACCCTCCTAACCCTTTTGCAATATAAACATCTCAAAACTGAAGCCAACCTTGCTCTGTTTGGGACTGTGAGCTGCACTTTATGATATGTGCTGAAGTTAACATGTGCGGGTTGTTGGTGAGATTATAAATTGAGAAGTGTTAGTTTTGGTTTCTGCCTCCTTGTCTCATCTTAACATAACCAAAGTCCCAAATGGGGTTCTGTGTCTGTCAGAGGGTCTGAAGGGGATACTACCACGCCAGCAGAGCAATAACGCAGACTAATCCTCCCCATGTATAGGAGATATCCACTTGTCCTCTTGTGATGCAGTTTTCCTTATTGTGATTCACTTATAATTTATAATGCTGTGTTCAAACCTGTATTGAGTGAATTTAAAAAGATAGATTGCGTTTTATAAGATCAATAGATTTTGATAAGTAATCAAAAGTAAAAGTACTACATAAGTATTTTTAAAACCAGGTGCTTTTTTCATGTGGGATCTGTACTTTTACTTAAGTATGAATATTGAGTATTTCTTCCACCACTGCCCATACAGTGAGTGGCTCAAACGGCCCGGATCCAATTTGGATCCTTTCATAAAGTGGCTCATCTGACCAAAACAGAAATATCTAAAATCTAGCTGACCAACATCTACTGTTCTGTATACAGTAGATGTTGTCTATCCTTTAAGCCACCCTGTGGTTCTTTAGTTAAATGGTTTTACTGTGAAAATTGGGTTTGTATTTTCAACTTTAATAAAGCTCTGCTACGGCCGTAAGAGAGCCATTAGTTATCAGTGATGCTCATAACAGGTAAAATAATAGACTGGGATGACCTAAATGCATAGTTTCCGTACACAGTTTTTATCCTAAAAATAAAAATCCTAAGGAAAGTCATTACAGATTGTAAATACATTGAATATGTATTATTGGACAAATGAAATGCAACCATAAAAATTATCAAAAATGTTTTATTTATTATCTCAAGGATTCCACCTTTAACAACATGTTTCAAGACATGCAGAAACCCTACACTTTTTTCACAAGACGAAGTTAACAATGGGCTGATCTTTGGTAAGGATGCCGACAGTGGTACTCCTCCTAGAGCTTCTTCCCCTCTCTGCTGCCAGGTTGAAACACCATATTTTCTGCTTTAGGATGACATCTTCTATGGCAGCAAGGGAGATATGACTCTTTCTCACAGCATCTGTAATCACACATGGAGATTTTCATACAAAATTTCATGAACCCTGATTGCAACCAACAGTTTTTACAAAAGGATCCACATAACCACTTGCTTTTAAACTTCAGACTCTGTCTGCTGTTTGACTTTTAAAGGACAAGTTTTGAGAAATGTGCTTATTTGCATTCTTGTCAAGAGTTAGATTAGACAATCTGTTAGAAAGTGTCTGAATGATAAATAAAAGCTACAGCCAGAAGCAAGTTAGGTTAGCTTATCGTAAAGACTTCAAACAGGTGGAAATGCACTATTTGTTTGTTTCATCTAGACAAAAAACAAAGTGTAACAAGCAGTTATGTAATGAACTATATTTTGGCTACGACCTGAAACCAGCAGAGAGCTGGTGTTTTATTTTAACACTTCAAACACTGTGTAACTGTTTATAATACTATGACAAAGGATATAACAACTCTGGGAAGTTGTCACGCCCAAAAGTGTTCTATCGTGTATTAAAACAATCATAATGTAGCAGTCAAGTTCCAGAGTCTACCAGAAATGTGTATTTGCACATATCTTGGCTAACTCACTGCTTTGCCAGATGATGATGTGTTGCGTGGCATTAAGACTTTTTAGCCAACAGACCCTGCAGTGTTTTCTGAAGCCCCCTGCACTGACTCCCAATCCTATGCGTTGATGCAGTGGTCTCAATCAAATTAAAAAGCATGGTTGTGTTTTTTTAAATAGTGCTAATGTCAGTTTGAACTCTGCCTAAGATTGCGGTGTGACTTCAGATTGTTTTAAATATATATACCACAATTACTTACACACGAGCATCCCCAAAGTTTTTTTTCACAGTAATCCTTTTCCAAATCCAATCATTATGGAACATATGGACAAGGATGTCCCATGTGGCACCTTTTGTATTGTGGTCCCTGTGGCTTCCAGGGAGGAAATCTAAAAGAAATTAAAAAATAAATATATAAATAGTACAAAATAATATATATATATATATTTTTTTTTTTTATCAGACGGTATAAATCCACTGTTAATTACATTTTTTCTTCTCAAGATGTTGATAACCAATTTTCTCCATCAGCCTAGACCTAAGGAATATGTATGTATTCATGTACAGTATATACAGTCCAACAACTTCAACAGAATGAGACTTCCTCTACTAAAAGGTTCCAGTTTAGGTTCAGGAGGCAAACACCACCTCCATATATATATATTTCACTCCCTCTGTTTGCACCCTGATCCCATTAATGCATGTTACTAACTCGACATCTTCCCTTTCCCGTAGTCTTGTGCTTTCTCGTCCCTCTCCTCTCTCCTATCACTTCCTGCAGGTGTTTCTGGCTCTGGAGCTGTGGAGTCTGGATCTGTGGCAGCGGGTCGCCTGCTGCCCCCGTGTTCCTGCTCGACACCCTCTACTGCAACTATTGTTACTAATCCTATTGTTATTATTATTGTTATTAACATTACGATTATTATTATAAACACTACAATAAATATCTGTACCATTATTCATTCAGTCTGCAGGTTACCAACATTACCTTTACTGTCTGTCAGGGGCGGTTTGTTCATTAGGGCGACGCACCACCAAACTGGGAAAGGCAGGGTCTTTTTCTCACACTTTCTACCACACTGTTAGTTAGCTGTGGCTGTTTTTTTACAGACAGTTTGCCTCTGAATATTGTTGTCCAATCAGCATCAAGTCGTGTTCCACGGAGTCCCGCCCATTTGGGGTGATTTCAGTCTGGTTGAAAATCGCCTAGATTGCTTTCATAGACTTTCATGTAAAGGCAGTTTTTCCGAGCTGTGGGTGCTGCTTTGCAATCTCTATGGGTCCCATGAGGGCTCGCACTTAGCAGTCTGCCAGCTTGTTGCTCTAACTACAATTAGCTGCTGTTCCTACAAAACGTAGACTACGTTCAGGCTGAAAATTCAACTGTGGTGTTGTTTCGGGAGATGCAGGGACTTAACCAGTGGTGAGTATGACATAGTATGAATAATACATGGAATTTGTTACGCTATGAGAAGAGGAAAGGTCCGCTAGCCACTAGGCTAATTTATGCGGTGTAAAATGCCATAGGCTAAGCTAATACCTGTGACTGTAAAACAAATCCAAAATCTTGATAGTTATTATTAAGCATTATTTGATGCTTATGCTAAACGTGATTGTTATTAAGCCATGTTTTATGTATGGTAATGGAGTGAATTTAAAGTTAACTTTAATCTTGATAGTTATTATTAACAATTATTTGATGTGTTGTTTTATTTCTTTCATTGCCAGAAAACACAGAAGAAAGAGGAGGTAGCATGATGTGGTCACTGGCATCTTTGTCAGAGGAGGATAAAAAGAAGGAGAAGTAGGAGAGCATCACAATAACAACAATAAACCAAAAGAATATACCTTTTATATTTCATCTTACATGCCTTGTTGTTTATGTGTAAATAATATGAGTGAGAATGGGAGAACAGCACATAGCTCGTTGTCACTGTGTGATTATAGAGTACAGGAGAACAGTGGATACTTTAATACAGCCCACAGCCCAAATATTACTGTGGAACTACAGGATAACAAGTGGAGAACATTCAAGATTTTTTACAACTCTCTGCTTACCTTAATAGTCTTGTGTAATGTGTGTAAAGAATGGAAATAAATACTGTGCTCCTCTGCGTTTGATCCACCTTCATATCCAGTATATGTGACATTATTACATAACTGTAGCCAATTACTTGAGACGGGTCCCTTAGCTGCAATGCAAGATTAACTGTAAATAATTGTATTCCTTGCACTGCATTTTATTCTGGACTTGTTGTACCTAAGTAAAAAGGTTTGTCACAGCTAAATCAGATGATTGTGAGAGTCTTTCTTTTTTCATTATTGCTGAAGTAGTTGCCTTTGCATCTAAAGGTCTTTGAGGGTGAACTGAAAAATGGCAATCTATTGAATGTTCATTCATTGTAGACATTGACAATGAACTTCAGGATGTAGCTGTTCACAAATACTGTACAGTATTGTACCATACCTACTTTTGTAATATAAATTATGACTTAATATTCAGAGAATAGTAATTCATAAACCTCGAAAAGGGCACCACCAGAGATTCAGTTCGCTCAGGGTCTCCGGACCTCTGAGTAATGTTTAATAATTACACAATTATTCACTAGTGATCAGTTAGTTAATAATCACTCAATTATCTTAAATCAGTCAGTCAGTCTCATATCGAAGGAGTAAATCCTCCGTGACAGGGACTCTTAAACAATACACACACACAATTCCTGTGATTACAGTGAAATTTATTAACTAACTAAAGGTGCATATACTGTAAATGCGGTTAAATATACATCAAAGGAACAAACAATGGCTAAACAAACATGAGGCAAACAATGAGTGTAATGAGTTCAATGTAAATTGGGTTCTCTTGTGGGGAGAATTTGATTCATAAGGGCAACTAATAAACACAAGCTATGATAATAACTCAGTTAAATTAGGTTTTAAGGATTAAAGATAATGGTGTTGACATAATAGAAACAAATGTGCTCTCAATGTGTTAACAAAGATCTTGTGCGATGAACAATGGCAACAACCAATAAGATGTGCTGTGATTGACATGTGATGTGACACGTGAAGTGTTTTTTTTTTAATCAATAAAGTTTTCCTCCTGAGTGAGAGTTCCAGCACGAGCGCTGATGCCCCACCGTGTTTTATTCCTCCGTCATTATTTATAGCTTAGTAATGGGTGTGCACGCCAGAACTGTTGAATAATCTAGCTCTGCTAACAGGTTATGGGCCCAGAATCACCCTATGCCACCGAGGGAAAAGTCGCGACGTACAGCGTGTCCAGTGAGAGGTAGCATGCTAAGCTAGCACCATGAGTAGACGGGTTACCGAGTCGAGTAGCCGTTGGTCTCGGCTAGTGTTTGACGGAGATGAAAAGAATTATGAACTGTGGGAGACGAAATTTTTAGGCCATCTTCGACTGCAAGGGCTAAAAGAGACTATTTTATATGAGCCCACCGAAGATGAGGAAGAAGAACCGGCGGAAGACGAGGAGAAAAATGCCGAGGCATATGCGGAGCTGATCCAATTTTTGGACGATAAAAGCTTGTCGCTGATAATGAGAGACGCAGCAGACAACGGGCGGAAAGCTCTAAAGATACTAAGAGACTATTATGCGGGCAAAGGTAAGCCACGTGTAATAAGCCTGTATACAGAACTGACTTCACTCCAAAAGTCGAACAGCGAGAGTGTGACTGAGTATGTTATAAGAGCAGAGACCGCCATTACGGCATTGAGAAACGCTGGCGAGATATTAAGTGATGGACTGTTAGTAGCGATGATTTTGAAGGGCCTGCCAGAGTCATTCAAACCGTTTGCTATACATGTCACACAAAGTGAGAAGGCGATGGCTTTTGCCGAATTTAAAACTAAGCTACGGAGCTATGAGGACACAGAGAAGATGCGCGCCATAGCATTAGCTGACAACGTCATGAAGGCGCGGGCGCAGCCGAGTGAAAAACCCGCTTTGGCAAGTTCAAGTGACCGGGGAGCCGGGAGTGTGGACATTACGTGCTTCAGATGTGGCCTGAGAGGACACAAAGCCAGAGAATGTCAACGCAAGCAGTGGTGCAGTCAGTGTAAGAGCAACACACATCGGGACGCAACCTGCAGAAGGAAACAGAGGCGAGATGACGCGCGGAAGGTTTCTGAAGAGGTGAGCGGCAAGGAGTATGCATTCTGGATGGGGGACGTGGATATCCAGCTGGGGCGCGGTGTCAAGGCAACAGGTCTGATGGTGGATACAGGAGCAACTTCACACATCATCACAGATATAGAGAAATT
>NW_025742264.1:0-1210 GCF_021292245.1 Micropterus dolomieu | reverse complement strand
TATTTTTTTAGCACTTTCCTTAACTCCATAAAAAATATCAGCCTCTCTGGACCATTATTAGGAGCATAAACATTAACAAACACAGACTCTATTCCATTATACTCAATTTGTGTTAAAAGTAATCTTCCTTTCACAATTTCTTCTACCTTTACAATACTCACACTTTTAGAAAATAAAATAGCTACCCCCGCACTATTTCTTGTGTCATGACTCAAGGCAAATTTTCCTTTCCACCACAACCCCCATTCGACCTCATTATCAGTGTCTGTATGCGTTTCTTGTAAAAAACAAACATTAACCTTTTCGATTCTTAAAAACTCAGAAATCTTTGCTAATTTATTCTTGTCCCTACCCCCATTAATATTTAATGAACCCACTCTCCACACATCCATATAGAGAATTAAGAAAAAGACAGAAACTGAAAAAAAAGAGCAGAGAGTAAAGAACACCACTTGTGATTTATTCATATCTAAGCTGTTTTTAAACTTTCACTTTCCTTCTCCTCAACTTCGTTACCATCTTTTTCAGCCTGAATCTTTTCTTTTTATCCAAAACTTTATAGCTCACTGTTTTTTGCAGAAACAACACTGATATTATAAATTTGTCCACATCTGGAAAAAAATCTTCTACTTCTACAATTTTACCGAATGTTGTATCCAGAAAGTCATTAATTTCCTCTAAAGGGTACATGTCTTCAATCACTTGTGACCCAATTTCTGAAAACTCAGAAAGAGCATCTTCATCTCTCATTTCTGTATCACCAATATTCTCACTTCCAACACCATTTCCTCCACTACTTGCAACAGTTTCCCTATCTTCACTCATTACTTTGTTTCCCACCATTCCTGTTGTTTCATTATTCACAATCCCACTTTCCTCAGTTTGGTTGTCATTTTCTTCATTTAATTCAACAGCTTCCTCAGCTCCCTGAGGCTCATCTTCCTCTACAGCTTCCTCAGCTCCCTGAGGCTCATCCTCTTCCTCCTCTACAGACTGCACGTTCTCAGGATCTTTCACAGGACCAAAGGCCTCATCAGCTTGAGCTTTATGCGGGCATGCTAAACGCTTATGCCCAACGTCTCCACACTCAAAACATTTCATATTCCCAGTGTTTTGCATAAACCATGTACGCTCTTCCTTCATGCCAAACTTTAAAAGACACGTCTAACGCCTGTTCATTCAGGAACATAAAAACCTGTCTTCTAAACGA
>NW_025742263.1:371-6506 GCF_021292245.1 Micropterus dolomieu | reverse complement strand
CATGGAAATAAAATGTGTTTTATTAGTTTGGAGCTGGAAGTTGATGTGTGTCATTATTCTCCTTTAATCCCAGAAGCAAAGCAGATATTATTTTAGATGAACTGAGCTCATTCTAGCCGCCTCGCTGTCTTCTTCCTAAATCTTTATTTGGACTGTTGTTTGGATGTTTAACACAGGGAGAGCATCTCAACACGTCTTTAGCACTTTGTACTTTTTAAGTGTAATTTCTGCTGTTTTAGTGGTAGGCATGCTGCTGTTTAGGATGGGATTCAGAGCAGCTGTTGTGTGCTTGGCAATCTGGAGAAAATCTTAAACCACAGTTTGTTACGAGTGGTGTGGGGACAGAGAGGACCCTAATGCAGCGCTCAGAGCGAAGGAGGTTTATTGAGGGAAAAGGGGGTTGAGGGAGAGGTGGATGCCGGGGAAACACTGGCACAGGGAAACCGACGGGACTGGGACCAGGGGGCCGGAGAACACTGGGGCCGAGGAAGCTGGGAGGCAAGGAAGGACTGGGAGGACGCCGTGAGGGAAGTCCAAGGAGGGGGGGGACCAAAGGAAGAGCCCAGCCGACTGGACGGAGGATGAGGGTGAATGAACCTGGGAGGAAAGCAGACAGACAGGGTTAGTGCGAGGAATAACTGAGGGCTGGAAAACAAAGTTTATTTGAACTCGAGCTTGAGAGGTTGGCACCAGGTTTGGAGCAACGACGATCAAGCAAGAATGGTGTGAAGAACCGGGGTTGAAATACAGGCAGGGATGAGGTTGATTACTGGCAGGTGTGGCAGGCTGACGAGGTGGCTGATGAGGTGCAGGTGCGGAGGGAGAGAGAGAGAGAGAGCACACAGGGGAGGAGAACACAGGGAGGCAGGCAGAGAACAGAGAAAACCAAGAAAAAAGCAGAATAACTGAAGAAAAGGAGAAAAAACCAGGACACTCACCGTAAGCCGGGCCGCCACCATAACAGTTTGTCAGTTTCTATGAAATTGTACATTTTCTGGAAATCCAATAAAAATCTTTGTCTCCGAGCAACTCAGTGAATTAAAAGCTGACAAATGAAGGTTCAACAAAATCTCTGCTGGTTGACAAATCTCTATTGTCTATATGAACATAAAGGCCAACTTGCTGTTACCAGGGTTTCTGACCAAATGAGGTTTCCTCGCAGCTCTTAAAGCTTTCAGATTTTTTTAGATAAGAATTTGGGGCAGAAATGATAAAGTGTGACAGGGACAGTCACAACAGATCAGACCAACATGTTTCAGTAGAAGTTAGTAAAGTCTACTGTATGTTTCCTCTTTTTAAACTTTAGCTCATTATTAGCTGAGATCCAACAAGAAGATTTCCCAAACTTTCAGACTGCTTCTTTAAATACCTTGGCTTTCTGCAGGGGACACTTTGGAAACTAGCAAACTGCATTTTTGGAAGATAAACTGCTAAAAGCTTAAAGTAATGATTTGATAAGCTGCACAGTGAACACAGTTATGATGATGAATTAAATCAATACTAATTTTTAAATCATACATGATAACAATAGAAAATAAAACCTTACTTCAGTATTGAGTAATTTCAGCTCCATTCAGAGCTCACAGGTGTAATTTCCTTCTCCTCAGACAGAAATACCCGTTTGGTTGTTCCACTGATCCCTTCCAAACTAACATCTTATATTTTATGCTGGATCTCTGACTGCTTAGACTTTACTGTGATAGGATTTCATCAACTCTGCACACTTTACTGAAAAGCTTTTGGCTAACTTGATGGATAAAAACCCGTCACACAGACATACAGTCCTAACTGGAAGTCTGCTCATATGAAGACAGAACTGAAAAGCCACAAGCTAAATGGCCTGTTGTAATTTGAGCTGCAGTAAAGATTCAGTAAAGATCAGCTTGAAGGGTCGGCAGCTTTCAGATTTAGATTGGATGTGTAGGTTAACAGGTTAAGAATGTCTCGGCCAGTAAACAGGGCCGTAACCAGGGTTTAGAAATGAGTGAGGTCCAGATTATTTGTTTCTTTTAATAGTTATTTACAGTAATTCTTACTAAAATTACACCTAAACACAACCAAAGTTAAACACTACAGTCACACAAACTAAAGATCTATAATGAAATGCATACAAAGGACCTGTTGGCAAACAATAATTTTATTAAAGCTGAATCTCTCTCTGTACTTGTACTTCCTGCATAGTGAGGACAGAAACAAGACTTTAACCAACAGAAAGAGGACATTTTTGGAAAGTGAGGACATTTTGACCGGTCCTCACAACTTCAAAGGGCTGTTTGGAGGTTAAGACTTGGTTTTTATAGTTAGGTTAGAATTAGGTTTAGGTCAGGGTCAGCAACATTACGGTAAGGGTCCAGGGAATGCAGTATGTCAATGATGGTCCTCACAAAGATAGAAGAACTAGGATTTTTGTTACTGTGTGTGTGTGTGTGTGTGTGTGTGTGTGTTATGTCGGGTCGTAAATAAGGACCAGTGGAAGACCTGGTCCCTACCCTAACCAACGTATTAAACTAAACAAAATTAATCTATTAGCTTTCTTCTTTAGTCAAAAACTTCACTGGAGACGGTCAAGCGTCAGTGCAAAATAGTTTATTCCAATAAAGGACAAGTAAACCCGAGTAACATCGCTGCAGGTCTCAGGATGGAACTGAGCTGGTGGTCAGTGAACATCACCTTATATTCACCTTAAACTCCACCTTTTAGGTGGGCGTTACACCTTAACTCCTCCTACAATGTTCGCTGACCACTCCCTTCCATTGGTGAATTTCTTATCCTCTGCTGCCATCTAGTGGCCGTTTGTACGTACTGTTTTACCAATTTAACCCTTTCACTAATGTCACAATTACCATTCTTTAGCTGTTATTTAGCATAATTATTGTTACAATTAAAAATTAATTTTAAATTTATCCTTCTTTATATTTTTTACATTACTGGACTAGAAATTCACCAATATGTTTCAACTTCAGTCTCACCGTATTTTTTAAAAAGTTATACAGGCATAATTTGACACCATTACCAACTTAAACACGTACAATTGTATTTTTTAAAATAATTAATAAGGAATAACATGCTTTATATATGCATAACGTGATTCAATAAGGAATAACATGATTCAACAATGCCAACCGTGAGTGTGCCATGTCTCATTCAAAGTTTAGTTTCTTCAGTGCAAAGCTTGGTTTCTTGCAGTACCAGGTGCCATTAATTAATGTGTCATGATCTCATTCTTGGCCTATCAGCACTGGCGCCCCCCCAGGGGTGTGTGCTCTTCCCACTGCTCTTCTCCCTCTACACCAACGACTGCACTGCAGGAGACCCATCTGTCAAACTCCTGAAGTTCGCTGACGCCTCATCCGGGACGGTGACGAGTCGGCCTACAGGGAGGTTGATCAGCTGGCTCTCTGGTGCGGTCAGAACAACCTGGACCTTAACACGTTCAAAACTGTGGAGATGATCGAGGCCTTCAGGAGGAGCCCCATCACTCTGCCCCCCATCACCATACTCAACAGCCCCGTGTCTGCTGCGGAATCCTTCAGATACTTCCTGCGCCAGCTCAGGAAGGTCAACCTGCCCAAGGAGCTGCTGATCCAGCTCTACAAAGCCATCATCCAGTCTGTCCTCTGCACATCCATCACTGTCTGGTTTGGATCTGCCACCAAAAAAGACAGGAGCAGACTACAACGGACAGCAGGACTGCAGAAAAGATCATCGGTACCAACCTGCCCTTCATTCAGGAAACATCACTGCAGATCCATCTCACCCCGGACACAAGCTGTTCCAGCTCCTCCCCTCTGGTAGGCGCTACAGAGCACTGTATGCCAAAACCAACAGACTCAGGAACAGTTTCCTCCCACAAGCCATCACTCTGATGAACAGCTGACTCTGACTCACAGTGTCAGGAACAATTCCTGTGCAATAACCCAGTAACTCTGCCACCTGTTTACTGGTTACCACACTATTTATTCATCATTCGCCATTTCAGAGCTGTTCATACTGTCATATTGTATATACTGTATACCAAATCCACCTACCTCATGTACATAACACCTGCACATACTACTTATTTATGCAAGCATCTATTGCACTCATCACATTGTGTACATGTATGCTTGTACATGTATGTGTACCTGTATATCACATCCACCTCCAACATGTACATACATTTACTCCTGCATCGTCTGTTTTATTCATAGTGTGTATTTATGTGTTCTCTATACTGTAGCCTGTGTTTGATTATTATTGTCTTATTGTGTTATTGTATTGCTCTCTCAGTCCAATGGTAGCTCAACAGAGTAAATGACTCTCAAGGCTGCGCCACACAAACAACACTGACACACAGCATAGACCAAGAGAGCAGCGGCAGCAGCTTGTTCCCCTTCGAGGGAACTCGAACTGCGTCGGTTACGACACTATGGGAACGCCTTTAGGCGTAGCAGGTCTGAACGTGAATGAAATCACTCCAATCCTATTGGTTTGTTGCTACAACGGTAAGGTGTGACGGAATAACCGGAGGAGTATAAAGCACAGCTGTACACACTCATCGTTAGCTTTTTTCTATTCAGCAGGCGCTCTGTATGTTGTTTGAAGAAAGCTCCAGTCCTACAAGCAGTGTGTCTTACCTGAAGAAGTCTACCAGCATGTCCGGCAACCAGATGTACAGAAGGTGTGTTTTTCCTTGCCCTCGGAACATCACGGATGGAGGTTCTCATGAGATGTGTGTCTCAGGTTTGGGGATGAGGCACGCTCGGGCAGCTCTTGAGGGGGCTGCCTGCGGCCATTGCAAAGCCCTTTCCATGCGGGTACTGAGGTCCTGCATGACTCTCTTTCCCGAGGATGGCCGGATGTGTTCTCCCCATGGTGAGGGCCCTGCGGCCGCTGACGCAGCCCGGCGGCTTCACTCATGGGGTTCACAGCGTGATCTGTCGGAGGATTTCAGGACAGCTGAGGCTTTTTCCCGACCTTCATCCGCTGGCTCCGATGCTTCCTTTCCTCGTTCAGGAGCCCGTTTCTCGGCTTCTCTTACTCGTGGTTTGGATCCGGAGACGCTGCAGCAATCCGACTCCAAGGAGGTGGACGTGCTCAGCATAGTGGACGATGACTTCCGGGTGTCGGGGCGGCGTCATCAGGCGGCGCCCGACTATGACGAGCTGCTGGAGGTGGTGACTAGAGCCGTGGCTAAGCTCCACATCAACTGGCCACAGGAGGAGCAGACACCACAGGCTAGTGATAAGCTTGAGGAAAGGTTTCTTAAGCACCACGAGCCACCTCCTCGCCGGTCTCCGCCATTCTTTCCTGATTTACATGATGAACTGAGTAAATCATGGGGCAGACCCTTCTCTACACGGCTTTACACACCCCGATCACTGAACTACAGTAATGTGATGGGGGTTAGGGACCGTGGTTATGGGAGGATGCCTTGGGTGGAGGATGCGCTTGCGAGCTATCTCTCCCCTCGACTTGCGACCTCCCTGGAGAAGCCGGCGTTACCCTCCAAGCCATGTTGCACCACATCTACGCTCGTGGTGGGGATGGCGTACATAGCAGCGGGCCAGGCAGGTGCGAGCTTGCACACCATGGCGGTGCTTCAAGCCTACCAAGGCGATGGTTCAGAGGGGGGGTCCCTCTGAGGAAGATCTGGCGGAGCTTTGCAGAACCACGGACCTGTCTCTCCGGGCCACCAAAGAAACAGCCCGCTCCATTGGCCGGTCCATGTCGGTTCTGGTGGCCACACAGCGTCACCTATGGCTCAACCTCGTGGGCATATATGAGAAGGATAAGAGCTTCCTCCTCGATGCACCGGTGAGCACGGCGGGCCTCTTCGGTGACGCGGTGGACTCTGTGGTGGATCGGTTCCAGCACGTTAAGACGCAGGGCAAAGCGTTCTGCCAGTACCTCCCTCGCCGGTCTGGACCCAAGGCAGCTGAGAGGCGTAGGTCCCTTCCCTCTACGAGCTCCTACCGAGGGGAGAGGAAGCAGAGTGTCGCTTCTCGGGGGCCCCCCCGAGGAGCTGGGGCAGCAAGGCGGCGCTCTCAACCTCAGCCTTCTGAGAGACGCGATCTGAGGACTGTCATCCAGTCCCGACGGAGGTCAGGGAAGAGGTCCTCAAGACCGGGGTAGGGGAGTCTTTTCTCCCCCCCC
>NW_025742263.1:0-331 GCF_021292245.1 Micropterus dolomieu | reverse complement strand
CCCCCCCCCCCCCCCCCCCCCCCCCCCCCGGAAGCCGACCGTGGTCCCCTCCGCCGTGGCAACAGGTGATGTTATCCCGCCGTTTACACGTTCGGGACGCACCTGCCACCATCGAGTCCATGCCTAACTGCCTGCCCTGAGCGTCTGCAGTCAGGCGGCGTCCAGACTCACTCACCGTGGATCTTTCGGCGGCTCTCCCCTGCCGTTCTGGGGCTTCAGGGGTCCACCAGAAGATCACACGAGACACCGACCACCAGCCCCAAGGGGCTGGTTCCGTTGGCAGACTTTGCAGAGGCTTGGCGGAGCCTGACGAACATTTCTCCGTGGGTCC
>NW_025742262.1:0-5033 GCF_021292245.1 Micropterus dolomieu | reverse complement strand
GCCGCTTCACATCGGACCTTCTTTTCTCCATCAGACGGATCAGCTCGGTGAAGATCTTCTCACTGTCCTCCACTGCTTTATCAGCAGAGCCATTGATAACCTCCACCTCCTGCTGAAGCACCTTCATATATTTCTCTCTGTCCTGGATTCTCTGCTGGATGTTTTTTTGACTCACCTCCTGGAGCTTCTTGGAGGGCTCCACCAGCTTGTGTGTTTTAAATGTGGGTGATTCATAATGAGGCTGCAGGTGTTTCTTACAGTAAGAGGCCAGACAGACCAGACAGAACTTGAGGGCTTTCAGTTTTCTCCCAGTGCAGACATCACAGGCCACATCTTCAGGTCCAGCATAGCAGTGATCAGCAGGAGCAGCTTGGAGTCCAGACTTCTTCAGTTCCTCCACTAAATCTGCTAACATGGTGTTTTTCACCAGGACTGGCCTCGGTCTAAAGGTCTGCCTACACTGAGGGCAGCTGTGGATTTCCTTTCCATCCTCCAAATCCCAGTGGGTTCTAATACAGTTCCTGCAGTAGCTGTGTCCACAGGGAATAGTCACCGGATCCTTCAGTAGATCCAGACAGATGGAACAAGAGAAGGTTTCTCGGTCCAGTTTTACTCTTTTCTGCGCCATTTCTCCTCTCAGTGGAGCTTTGATCCAATCAGCATGTGTTTCTGCAGCGTCTGTCAGCTCCTGCACTTCACCACTCGTCTTCAAACTGTAGATCTGAAGGGAAGGGAACAAGGAAATATAAGTTATGGACAGACTGGAGCTTGTTGTGTTGGAGAGAAAATCAACTACATTTTTCTCAAAGTTTTAGTTACTAATTAATTTACTGAGTAAACGTTTTTATCCCCTTACAGTGCAGTGAAAACCATGTATCTCCAAATTTGATGACTTTGTTTTATCCTGATAAACTACTTCTTAAGCTAAATAAACTATTTAAACCTGTCTTGGATTAAGTGGAAAATGCATCATCATGAAGCTGAAAAGGGCTTGTTTTTCTGGGCTAATTTTAGAGATGGAGATACATGGTTCTCATAGGACAGCTGAACTTGAAATAATAATAATAATAATAATAATAATAATGAAAATATGATGCATTGCTGTAGATTAAACTACCCTGCAGCATGTAAACTAATGGAGTATTTTCACAGTGTGTATTAGTACTTTTCCTCCAGTAAATGATCAGAGTACTTCTCCCACCACTGGTTCTTCTGTTAACCAGCAGGGACTCGCTCACACACACTTTAACAGTTTCTACTCTGCACAAAACTGAACTCTAACTTCCTCTAAATATGACAGGAACATTGTTTTTACACTCAGCAAGTTCTTCCAGCCACGTTAACTCTGTTTAAGATCCACAACTTACCTGAAACACCTGGAGAAACAATCAGGAGAGTGAGGAGGTGAAGTTTCCTCAGAGAGAACTTCAGTCTAATGAGGAAAACCAGGGATTGTATTCAGCAGCCATGTGGGTGGAGACAGAAGCAATCGAGCTCAGGCTTTCAGATTCAGACCACCCTGTAGATCACAGATCAACACTAGTGCAGTTTAAACTGAACAGTAAAACATAAAAGAAACAATTTCAAACAAACACGTTTTTAGTATTTTAACACTCCCTAGTTAGTTTTCAACATTGTTGAGTTGTTCTGTAATTCAGTTTAATCAAACATTTTATTGATTACAATATTAATTATTAGCCATTAATACATGAAAGACAGATCCATTAATCACTGCTGTAAAGATGATGAAACTCCAATAATGTAATAAAATATAATGAAACTATATTATAGTAAGTTCTAAGTTACTTGTTCATCTCTGAATCTCACAGGACATGAATGTATTGCTCTCTCTAGGCTGAAGCCCCCTCCCTTTATAACTTATTGTAGACTGAACTAGGAAGCTTTGAATGGAGAAATGAAAGACTTGACATGATGCCACTTTGTTTTGATTGTATCTGCCGTTGGAGAGTTTTGTGCTCAGCTCCCTCATAGTCTCTATATTCTGCCAGTATCTGCAATCTCGCACAAACAATTCAGGTTGTTGTCACAGTGGTTGGAGATGAATACACCGTGTAAATGCATGGAGGAGGGGTACTGACTGGGGCAACTTGGTCTGGTCTCTAAAGGTGTGAAGGCGTATCCATACAAATAGCTGGGCTATTGCTGGTGACCTGAGGATGGCCATCAGGGTGCTAATGCCTGAGTGCTTTATTGGATTAAAGACAAAGAAGATCTAGTTTTGTGTAGACCAACAACAAAACCGCGATTTGATGAGCCCAGGACAGGATTAGCATGATGTCCATATTCTGTTCAACACAAACAAAAACTGATCTGATCCAATTCAACCAATGTATTTACATTTACTCATTTGTCTGTGAAGATTCTCAGTCATCCAGGTCATAGTCATCCAAAGAAGGGCAAATGGACTTGGTTGAAGATACTAGAAGATGTTTCGTCCCTCATCCAAGGGACTTCTTCAGTTCTTTATTCATTTGGCAGATGCTTTTATCCAAAGTGACTTACATTTGAGGAACAACATACAAGCATCAACAAAGCACCAATACAGCATGAGATCTACAACTGACTATACATACTAGTAAGAGCAGCACTAAAAACTAGTAAGAGCTCACAGCATGTATGGCATTAATCGGGTAAATACGTAGGGGAGGAAGTAAGAGCTAACAAAAAAGTGCTACAAATACAAGAGAATTGTAAGGGGGTAGAAGAAGAAGAGCAAAGGAAGTGCATGTTAGAGGTTAGGAGTTAGGTTATAAAATAAAAGTGTTTATTGGAGGAGCGTAGTGGGCGATTATGAAGTTTAGATAGATAGTGCAGACTCAGTAGTCACCCTGTATGCAGCATCAGTGAATTTAATTTGATTCTAGAGGCCACGGGGAGAGAGAGGAGGTCAGATGGACATGATACTTTTGGGCTGATCAAAAAGCAGACACGCTGCTACATTCTGTACCATTTGTAGGGGTTTCATTGCACAAACTGGAAGACCTGCTAGGAGGTCATTGCAACAGTCAAGGCGAGATATAACCAGATGGTTGGAGTGATGGTTGAGGAGTCAATTTCTAGTTTCATGTTATGGTGGATAGATAGCTTGGCTGAAATGACCAAGAGTTCCATCTTAGAGAGGTTTAGTTGGATGTGGCAAGCCTTCATCCATGCAGATATGTCGGAGAAACAGTCGGGAAAGATAGGTAGAGTTGTGTATCGTCTGCATAGCAGTGGTAAGAAAATCCATGCAAGCGAATGTTCGGCCCCAGTGAGGTGGAGTAAATTGAGAGGAGAATTTCCACAGAGATATACATTCTATGGTCTTTGCTAATTACAGTGGAACCAGGGCCATAGCCAGGGTTTAGAAATTAGTGAGGTCCAGATTTTGTTTCTTTTAAAAGAGCTTATTTAAACTAATGTTCGAGAGCCTCAGCAGATCTGTGCTTCTGAAACTCTGTCAGGCCTCCGGTGACTTTGCTTTCTAGCTCATCTGAGAATCAGTTGATATGTATCCCTGAGACTATGTTGGCCTTCCAAGGACAGAGACTGACTGACAAATGCTCTCCTGCTCTAAACATGAACTCTCTACTTTGTGGTGTTTCAGGAGGAAAACTGCCTCAGTTACTCCCATATTAGTTTCACATTTTCTCCATCAGCTCTGTATGATACCCTGGAATGAAGAGGCGAAGAAAATACTTTGTTCACGTTTGTTTATTCATCATGTAAACCTTCAGTTTGTTCACACATCCCATCAGTAACGTCTGTTAAATGACTCTTGTTCAATGATTTCAGGTACAGATTCACTTCATCCACACAAGCAGTGGGTTTGAGCAGAATCTCTAATACATCAATTCAAATATTGAACAAGCATTTAGAGCTCAGAGAAGTTTCCATTTTCATGCAGAGAAATGTCAGTTCAGGTGAACAAAAGTCATCCTGAGCAGTGATAGCCTCCATGGCTAAACAGACACAGGAAGGAGCGCCACCTAAAGAAACTCAAACATTTACACAGCAACTAATGAGAAGACGTCAAAGTACCGCCCACAATGTTTGATTGACAGCTGATCTCTGTGCAGTGAAGAAATGCCACAACAATCAGCTCTCAGCAACAAACATGAAGACAAAAGAAGTTTAAGGCTTAAAACACAGAATTTAACCAACTGTCCCTGAAATGACTTCTGACTATTTGAGTTTACAGAACTCAGCAGTGGCTCCACAAGAATAATACAACTGAAGTCCAGCATAGAGAGGCTGAGTGAATGTGGTCTGGACTCTGTGGAGGAGAGTCATGGTTTCAGAGATGCTGTAGAAGGACAGAATACCTGCACTGTGATCCAGGTACACTCCTACTCTGGAGGACTGAGGACCTGAGACGGGAGTGCAGCGTTTATTGTACCATAAGTGATAACCATTGTCATCACATTTTAACGCCCAAGATATGTCATTGTTTCCAAATCCACAATCATCTGACCACCCTGCTCTGCCGATATTCTTGTAGGAGACTGCTACATCACTTTCTTCCCCTCTCAACTCCACCTCCCAGTAACAACGTCCAGTCAGACCCTCTCTACTCAGGACCTGACAGTAATCAGTGAATCTGTCTGGGTGAGTACAATAAGACTGTTGTTGCCACATTGCTGTTGCTTTTCTGTTCCTCTCAGATAAAAACAGCCATGTGTTTGCTGTGTTTGGATCAAGTGTGATTTTACGTGAATATTTTAAGAATCCAGCTCTGGTCCTGGGCTCTGGTTCTGACAGTAAAACATCCACTTCAGTCACTGTCAGTGAGACGTTTGTCCATGTCTCTCTCAGAACGTCCTGTAGTTTATCTCTGACTTCTAACACAGCTGCTGTCACGTCCTCAAAGTAGCGCAGAGGACGGACCTTGATGCTGGATGAGTCTGTAGATTCACTGAGTGCTGACAGTGAGGGGTAGTTGTGTAGAAACTGGTTGTGATCCTCTGTGAGTGAGAGCTGCTTCAGCTCAGCGTCTTTCCTCTTCAGCTCAGTGATCTCCTGCTCCAGCTTCT
>NW_025742261.1:1176-2031 GCF_021292245.1 Micropterus dolomieu | reverse complement strand
TCACCTTTCTCAAGTTGTACAGTAATGTCACATGTGTATGAAGGTGGATCAAACAAGCTAATCTTAAATGTCAAAGTAGAGAGGAGCCTAGTAGGCCTATTTATTTTCATTCATTACACAATATGAATAAGCTATGCAGACAGTTGTAAAGAAAGAACATCTTTTTCTTCTGTTCTCTACTTGTTATAGTTACACAGTATTAGGGGTGTGGGCTGTATTAAAAGTATCCACTGTTCTCCCATGCTCTAACACACAGTAACGATGAAATGTGTGCTGTTCTCACATTCTTCCTCTGTATGTACACATAAACAACAAGGCAGGGAAATATAAAAGGAATTTATTTTATTATTTGTGTACATTATTGTTCAGTGTACATGGTCACATCTGAAACAAACTTTACGTGCTTGATAACTTTCCCACCCCGCAGACATCTACACGTCAATACCGATTTATATTCATAGCGGCAAGTGCTATGTAGCTCCACATAGGGGACACAGGAAGTGACACATAGCACATTCATGCGGCGTCGGAACCGCGTAGGAAATTCACAGCCGCACCGGCAGAGCTCCAGAATATGCAAATCGGCCGGCTCACACGCGGACGCGCTTACAAGTGCGAGGGCCCGCCCAACGCTGCTTGCAGCTTTAATATTCTTTTTTTTTTTTCTTTTTTTTTTTTCTTCTGCAAAGTAGGCCCAAATGACATGGCCTAAACATACTCGAAAACTCACCAAAATTTGCAAACATGTCAGAACCGGTGAAAAATTTCGTATTCTACAAGTTTCGCACATGGGCGTGGCAAAATGACTCGCTAGCGCCACCTTGAAAATTGGAAATGATTAGCCCCTCGTTCACG
>NW_025742261.1:0-1156 GCF_021292245.1 Micropterus dolomieu | reverse complement strand
ATAGCACATTCATGCGGCGTCGGAACCGCGTAGGAAATTCACAGCCGCACCGGCAGAGCTCCAGAATGTGCGACTCGGCCGGCTCACGCGCGGACGCGCTTACAAGTGCGAGGGCCCGCCCAACGCTGCTTGCAGCTTTAATTGCCAAGTAGTGTTTTACACATACGAGGAATTTGCTGTGGTGATAAGGTGCTACACGTAGACAAACAAAGTCAACATAAATAAATGTGGAAATGTATAAATATGGAATAGAAGAACAACGTTGCAGATAAATACATGTGCATTATTCTGGGTCTGTGCCGTGCAGAAGTAATGCAACAGAAGAGAATAATGTGTACATATAAATACACTGCTCAAAAAAAAAAATAAAGGGAACACTAAAATAACACATCCTAGATCTGAATGAATGAAATAATCTCATTAAATACTCCTTTCTTTACATAGTTGAATGTGCTGACAACAAAATCGCACACAAATTATCAATGGAAATCAAATTTATCAACCCATGGAGGTCTGGATTTGGAGTCGCACTCAAAATCAAAGTGGAAAACACTACAGGCCGATCCAACCTTGATGTAATATCCTTAAAACAAGTCAAAATGAGGCTCAGTAGTGTGTGTGGCCTCCACGTGCCTGTATGACCTCCCTACAACGCCTGGGCATGCTCCTGATGAGGTGGAGGATGGTCTCCTGAGGGATCTCCTCCCAGACCTGGACTAAAGCATCACCGACTCCTGGACAGTCTGTGGTGCAACGTGGCGTTGGTGGATGGAGCGAGACATGATTTCCCACATGTGCTCAATTGGATTCAGGTCTGGGGAACGGGCGGGCCAGTCCATAGCATCAATGCCTTCCTCTTGCAGGAACTGCTGACGCACTCCAGCCACATGAGGTCTAGCATTGTCTTGCATTAGGAGGAACCCAGGGCCAACCGCACCAGCATATGGTCTCACAAGGGGTCTGAGGATCTCATCTCGGTACCTAATGGCAATCAGGCTACCTCTGGCGAGCACATGGAGGTGTGCGGCCCCCCAAAGAAATGCCACCCCACACCATTACTGACCCACCGCCAAACCGGTCATGCTGGAGGATGTTGCAGGCAGCAGAACGTTCTCCACGGCGTCTCCAGACTCTGTCACGTCTGTCACATGTGCTC
>NW_025742260.1:0-7778 GCF_021292245.1 Micropterus dolomieu | reverse complement strand
TTCAATTGCTGCCTTAAAAATGTGAGTAAACTCAACTTTAACAAAAGCTTTATTTTAACTCATGGTGTTACCTTCCACAAGTTGTTTAATTAATGATCATTTATGGTTTCAACTTGATACTGTGAGTTAAACCAACTACCTATATTACATTGTTCATTCAAAGAAACTTGCTTTCTTTTGTCAAACAAACATACAAATCTAAGCTATTTCAACTCTGTAAGTTAAGTTAAGGAAGTTGTTTAATGAATGATCATTTATTGTTTCAACTTGATACTGTGAGTTAAACCAACTATCTGTATTACATTGTCTAGTCAATGAAACTTAATCTTTTTTGTCAAACAAACATGCAAGTCTATACCCTTTCAACTCACATTTTTAAGTTAAGATAATTGACTATATTCATACCAATTGCCTTTTGAAGTTAGGTTAACTCATGTTTTTAAGGCAGCAATTGAACTTATAATTTCAAATTAAGTAGACTTGTGTTTTTAATTTCCATCCCCTATCTCAACTAATAATGGCAAGTTCACCAGTTTCTTAAGAGTACAATGAATGAACTTACAATTCACGTATTCAAGAATTTATTGTAAGTACCTCAACTCACAGCCTTCGTCTCCTTCAGATACACTTGTAATTGACGCAACAAGCCTAAAAGCCAATGAAAACATCTCAGACTACACAAGTGCCAAAGTGAGACCATATTTATGATAATTTAACATGTTCTAACAGTATTTAAACATAGTCACCTATGAAGAGCGAGGTCAACGCAACCAACTCTTATACCAATCAGTTCATTTAAATGAGATTATATAAACCTTGAGACCGTTTGCCTGCAACTGCATTTAACAATCAAAAAACGTAATAAAGAAAAACGTCTGTCTGAGGAGAGAACAGTTGATACCATCAGCTGTAATAAGTAAAATGCTTGTGATTTCTACAACATGGTGACTAATGAGTAGTAATATTGAAAAGGAAATGCACAAAACTCAAATGTCCAAGTCCATTACAGTCTTGTTCCATTGAAGATAAAGAACTTTGAGGCTGGTTTGTGTTGTCTTAAGTACTCCACTTCTAACTTCACAAGACTTCGAACAGTCGAGACTATCAGCTCTCACAATCCGTCCAATAAAAAAGTGGGGAGGATCAGTGTTTTGTCCCCTCTATCATTCTCAAAATTAAGTTTTAAATTGTGAGACAGTGCTGTTTTTCCACAGTACAGAACAGTGCTGAAAGTGCATATAAAAGAGAACAATGAAGTCTTGACAGGAACAATATCCACATGAGAATCTTGAGAAAATGAGGAGCAGGTGTTACAGTCTGTACCTCAGGATTCTGTTTCTTAGTCCATGTACGCGGGCAGATGCTTGGTCTGGTTTTATCTTCATCACCACTCTCTGAAGAAACTCAAAGGAATACTTCATGGCTTCTGGGTACTCGAGATTGACACAGTAGATGACACCCATGAGCATGGCAAAGCTGCATGCCACATCTTTAATGTTGTCTCCTCAACCACAACAGCTATCTCGAAGACCTCCCGTGGAAAGGCATTCCGTTCAGCACCTTCATAGCCTATCAGCAGGCCAAGTTGCATCCCCTTCATGGTTTCATCCAGAGTCTCCCTGTGAGCCTTGAAAAGCAGAGACAGTGTGTGACTGTTTTAGTCTACAATTATATAGGCTTTAAAAGACTAATTTAAAATGCAATCATAATCCTCAAATATAGAGCAGGAAAGTCACACCCTTTAGTTGTTCCCAAATAGACTGAACCTGATCAGTAACACCAACTATCAATTCATTTTCAGAATTTCAACCCTTGGAAGTGAGACAGAAATAGTTCAGACACTGAAGGACTTTAGCAAATGTTTTAAAATTGTTCTCTAAAAGATGAGTGACCGGAACAGCCATATATAAGAAAAAAAAAGTGTAAATTACACATTATAAACCACATGAATTGAAATCTATCATTTAAGTTATGAGAAAATGCAAAGTAAAGTTTGAATGAATTGAATGAGTTTTCATGACTATTAGACAGGCAACGTTAATAAGTCTGGGTTGGGGTATGAAGTATTTTTCTTTCTTGAAAATCTACCCTGGGAAAAGAAAAAGTCCCACAGTAAAAGAATCACCCATATACACACACTAACAGTTTTGCGTTACAGAAATCATAATGGTCTTACGTCACACATCCTGACTACAGTTGATGGATCTTCGCCTGATATGTAGTGTGGCAGACCAAGCAAGGCAGCAGTCCTTCTCTTCTCATTTGTATCCTACATGAAAAAGAAACATGCAGTAAGTTGAAAATGTTTTAGCCAAGATAATACATTTTGCCTAATTTTATGATCTGCTCTCCACTTACATCTTTCTGAAGGCAGTCCAAAATATCTTTGAGTGATTGCTTCTTTCCAGTCTTGGTTGCTGCTTTGTACACCTCTAGCAGTCTTGGGACCAGGCCATCACGTCTGTCGAGAAAATATTCCAGAAGGTCTTTGGTGACCATTCTCTTGAACTCCGTCCTGATCTGAGAAGAGGCAGATAGAAAATATAAGTCAAACATAATTATGAACAAGACACAGTATCAGACAAAACGTGCTTCTATCTCTCAACTGAGTACCTGTCTCTCATGCAACAGAGCTGGCCATCTGGAAATGACTTCTGTGATGAGTGGCTGATCTCCAATTATCTCTTTTCTGCGCTGGGAAAACGTAGCAACCATCAGGTCTTCTACCAGCTGGGGATCAGGGTCTCTTTTCAGCATTTCAGCCTCCATCATATTACGCTTCTCCTCCATGTTTTCAGGACTCTGTCCTTCAGGCGGATCTGGACAGTAGCTGACCTCACCCTTTTTCACACTTTAAACCTCCTCCTTTTCTTTTGGTTACCACCACCTCAGGGCATCCTGCTGCACTTAACTTTTGCCGATAGTTTCCAAGCTTAAATTTCAGAGTACCATCCTTTTTCTGACCCTTGCTCCTTCAGACTAGGATGCTTCTCCACAAGTGCTTTGGCTACATTCTCATAGTGATGCCTCTCAGGATAAGCACTGATCTTTGACATACTGTCGGCCAGTATATCAAGAATGTCTTTAAACCTTTAGGACTCACCATTACAGATCCATCCTTAGCATTGGCTTCTTTCAGCTGCAGCTCCACATCATGTGAGAACCGTGGAATCGGGAAGGGGTCAGGCCATTCAACACAATCTCCACTAAGAGAAGGGAGGCTGCAAGAGTCCAGTGTAGAATCTGAGACGTCATCAGCTGTGAACAACACTTTCACAGTTGCCCGCCCCACAGGAAGGTCTTTGATGTCTGTTAGGTTGCACAACTGATTATTGAACTCAGG
This sequence comes from Micropterus dolomieu, assembly GCF_021292245.1. Lineage (NCBI taxonomy): Eukaryota > Metazoa > Chordata > Actinopteri > Centrarchiformes > Centrarchidae > Micropterus > Micropterus dolomieu. The sequence goes on along the minus strand of NW_025742260.1, from coordinate 4,435 downwards.
ATCCTCAAATTGCAAAATGAATCCACCTCTCAGACCAAGCTTTGTTCGCAACACCTGATACAGCTCCTCAACACTGGGTGGGATGTCTTCATTTTCTGATATGATGACACGCAGCAGCATTGTAGACTACTATTACCTGAAAAGTGATAAAAATACATAGTTTTAAGTATAAATGTTTACTATAACCTCTTCTTTTGCTGTGTTCATGAGGGAGAGGGGCGGGTGAGAGGATGTGCTGCGGCAATGCAATCAAATTTTAGATTTTAAATAGGCCTAGTAAAAAAAACGAAAATCAATATGTGGCAGTCTGCGTTGATGTTGTGGCGGGACGCCACAAATAAATTACGTATGGGAAACATTGATTTAATAACTCGCCACTGCCTGTTAAAACAGATGTGGTGGATCAGAGGCTGCCGTTTTAACGTCACTGCACTCTTTCAAAAAAAAGAGAGTCAAAATCAACTAATGTTATCAGTGACAGTGAAACACACGATGGCGCCAGTAAAGTCTACCTTCCTCCCGCTATTTTTATTTTTTTATATTGGCAGGTTAAGCTGGAGCTGAGTACAAAGTCACTAATAAGCGAATAACATTGCAAAAGAAACTCGTCACAGATTAGCTAACAATGTTAAGAAAGCCCAAATCCTCTTAATTTTGCTGAAGCAGCTAACATTAAGTTAAGTAGCAACTCACCTGGTCAAGGCTAATTTCTGAAATGCTGACGCTACTCTTCTCTTGCTCCAATCCGAAAAGACCCGCTTTTCCACTACCAAGTCTCATCTACATCTTGCTGGAAAATAACGTATTCATCCGCTGCTTATCTGCTCACCATTGTCAGTCGGCTTAATTTGTGTTCCTCTTCTTCTCTCAATGGGGAATTGCAATTGGGTGGTGCACCTCATTAATGTGTTACAAAAATCAATCAGCATAGTTATTAGTCGTATATCAGATCAAGAGAAAATATTCAGGACTATTTGCACCGCGCATTAATACTGTCGCCACACCGGGGTCATGGTCACTTTTTAAGAGATCCGGTTACCATATTCCAACTCACACTTATAAATTAACACATTGAAATTTACATTTCACTGAACTGGCTTACAAACCTGAGTTGAAATAGTGAAAAACTCATTAAATTAAGTTGAAATTTCATAACTTATTATGTTAAGTGGAGGTAAATTATAGAAAGAAGTTCCTATAACTTATTGATCCAATCCTTTTTTACAGTGTATATGACATCTACATATTTGATTTCTCACCTCAAAACTTCTGGTCTCACTGTCTGTGTTCTGGTCTGCCCTGGTGTTCTGGTCTGGTCTCACTGTCTGTGTTCTGGTCTGCCCTGGTGTTCTGGTCTGGTCTCACTGTCTGTGTTCTGGTCTGTCCTGGTGTTCTGGTCTGGTCTCACTGTCTCCTGTGACAGAGACTCAGTCAAACGAGGACTCTCCTCCCTGTGAAACTAAAGCCAGCTGAATGAGCTGTGTTCCAGTAAAGCTCCACCTCTTCCTGTACACAGATCTACACTGAGGACAGCACGTGATGATCAGAGCAGAGAGCAGGCGGACGGCCAGAGAGACGGTCTACCTGGACATGGATCACCTGTTGCTGCTGCTGCTGCTGCTGCTGCTGTGGAGCTCAGGTAGGACTTTAAACAGCACGTGTTAGAATTCAGATCTCTTTACTGGATCAGGGAGAAAACCAGTATGAAAGGCTGTTCAGGGTGAAAACACTGAAAGACCTGCACAGTATTTAGGTGGCCTGGAGATATTTAGAGATCTAGCTGGAGGAGAGGAATTCAGCTGAAGAGCCACATATTCAAAAGAACAGGAAACTAAATGGCAGCTCCCCGTCCTTTCTGATGCTCGCTAGCTTCACTCAACAAACCTGCCACCTGACATTATCCTGGCTTTAGGCTGGCAGTTGTTGACACACCAAGCTCAGCTAAAAACAGGATATAAGATTGTTGCTGATGATAAACTCACTGATTAAAAATGTTTCTTCCTGTCAAAGAGCTGACGTACAGCTACATTTAAGGCACTAAGACTTTATCTGACCCAGTTTATGAAGTGTGAACATTTTCAGTATTTTCCCCCTAAACGGCCTCTCACAGAACAAACTGCTCACAAAAAGAGTTTTTTGGACTCTCTAATTAGAAACTGCTTCTTCCAACTGAGAAACACTGTACATCCAAACTAAGAGCTCTGGTGTCAGAGGTTGAATTTGAGAGGATCATTCATGCTTTTATTTGGTCTCCTTTAGATCACTGTAACTGTCTTTTCACTTGTTTGAATAAGAAGGAGCTTCACCGTCTCTTAAGGCTGTTCAGAACTCTGCTGCAAGGCTTCTAACTCACATGAACAAAAGAGCGCACATCACAGCTGTTTCACCATCACTTCACTGGTTACCAGTCCAGTTTAGAGTTCAGATTAAAGTCCTGGTCCTTACTTTTAGAGCGCTGCACGGACACATCTCTGACTCCATACAGCTTCACACTCCCACCTGTTGCACCTGAGGCTGTCAGTGGTTCCCCACACTCTTTTTAAAACCAGAGGGCATCGATCATTTCAAGCAGTGGCTCCTAGGCTGTGGAATGCATTGCCTCCGTTACTACGCAGTTCTGTCAATTATTTTACTCTGCTATTCAAACAGGCTTTTAATCAGACAGGAGCTTTATGGTAGGTCCAGTACCAACCTGCTCTGCACAGCAGACACTAACCCGGTTCGGCACCTGATCTTCTGCTTTCCCCGGCTCAATCTCCCGTCCCTTCAACCCCGCAGCAAATATTCCTCTTTAATCTAACTCCTCATTCTCTTAGTCCTGCACCAGGGTCTGCTAGCCCAGACAGAACACAGTTAAAACAAAGTGCTGGTAATAATAACTTGCTGTTTTAGTTAGTCTACACTGTGAGGATTAAAACAAATGGAGCTCCCTCACTCGTGTCTTTGCCAGAACCTCCTGGGCATTTATCCTTCTTTTGATGTTCTGCTTATATCTATAAAATCCGTAGCTGTAGCTCGTGACAGCCAGCTTTAAACAATCAGCATAACGCGACCGCTGGATCCAGCTATAAAAGAATAACAGAAAAAACAATGTGGCAGTTATTTACATTCAGGTTTTTGGTGTTTGGGTTTAAATAAATGACATTTTCACCATCAATAGATGCAGAAAAGAAGCCAGAAACTGGTGCAGAAAAATTCCCCTCCAGTGCTGAAGCTAAACCTATGCTCATGCACTTCAACAACAAAATGACTTCATTAATTCATTTGTGTTTGTGCTGCAGCCTGATTTCTGTGTGACGGTGGTGAAACAAACTGGATGTGAGAGCAGCAGGAAGCTCTGTGGTATTTTTTGATCATTAAGAAAACCCAGTGAGCTCTAACTGTCCGCTGTGACGAGTTATATGTGACATAAACGTCCGAAACACGCAACTGGAAAGAATTTATCAGTATTTCCTCCACTCAGCTGCTTTATCAGATGCTGCCCACATGAATGAAGACGTGCACACACTCATTATCTGACTTCTTCCATTTCATGTTGATACCCCCCTTATTTCTCACGATCGCTGAACCACTGTCTCCTGATAAGAGGTTCCTAATAGGTCAGCTGGTCTCTGGACCCAGATATGAAGACTCAAAAGCACGACTCAGATGAGATGAAGTTAGAAAACATTTACCTGATCAATGTTCAGAGCAGAGGTCGGGGATCAAACAGATTTGAGTCAGGAGGCGTAGAAGGTCGGCTCAGTCCCCATGGTCCTGAAGAGTGGCAAATCAATTCTGTTCCCAGGCTCCTCCCACGATGCTCAAACAGAATGTACAGAAGAACAAATTAGAAAAAGAGAATATCAGGCATAAATAGTGCACAAGTTAAAACAAAGCAATAAAAAAGAACATCAAATGAAGTAGTCTTACAGGAGCATCTCAGAAAGGTAGAATATGCTGAGAAAGTTCATTTCTGTCTGTAATTTAAGTCAAAACGTGAAACTTTTATATATTTTAGATTCATCACATTTTAAGTGAAATATTTCACTTATTTTCGGTTCCAGGGGCAGCACGCTATCATCAACACCGCTGACTTACTTTGGCCGTGTTCGCCATTTTCAGTCCAAATATCAGCTGATTTGTTGCTAGAAACGTCACCGGGCGCCATCTTGATTATGGTGTAACACCTGGGCGCTGCGCCTTTTTCTGCCGCTTTGGAACACACGGTCTTTTTCGTGGTCTAGTGGCCGACCCGTAGGAGCTACATAGACATCCAGGGTATCAAATGAAAGGTCTGCTCAAGCCGTTCTCAAGCTACAGGCCTGTAAAGCATTGAGTGCTTTTGGTGACAGCAATGTTGATGAATATTCACTGTTTTTATCAATATTTCAATGTTATGTTATTTGGAACGTGGTTGTATGGACAGAAATAGTGTTTTAAAGATAACTCCCAA
>NW_025742259.1:2471-12270 GCF_021292245.1 Micropterus dolomieu | reverse complement strand
AGTTGTAAAGAAAGAACATCTTTTTCTTCTGTTCTCTACTTGTTATAGTTACACAGTATTAGGGGTGTGGGCTGTATTAAAAGTATCCACTGTTCTCCCATGCTCTAACACACAGTAAAGATGAAATGTGTGCTGTTCTCACATTCTTCCTCTGTATGTACACATAAACAACAAGGCAGGGAAATATAAAAGGAATTTATTTTATTGTTTGGGTACATTATTGTTCAGTGTACATGTTCACATCTGAAACAAACTTTACGTGCTTGATAACTCTCCCACCCCGCAGACATCTACACGTCAATACCGATTTATATTCATAGCGGCAAGTGCTATGTAGCTCCACATAGGGGACACAGGAAGTGACATATAGCACATTCATGCGGCGTCGGAACCGCGTAGGAAATTCACAGCCGCACCGGCAGAGCTCCAGAATGTGCAACTCGGCCAGCTCACACGCGGACGCGCTACAAGTGCGAGGGCCCGCCCAACGCTGCTTGCAGCTTTAATTTATTTATTGGAGTTTGACATTTTCGTCACACACTGACAAGATTTGGTTCCCAATCTGTCCTATAAATAATGGAGAGAGCTTCTCAGTAAGAGGTCCTTTACTTCAGTAACAGTTCCAACACAAATCTGTTGACAGATGAAGCTACTTTCCTTCTATAAAACTTGCCATGGTTGTAACAGCTGTGCACCGAATGAGGCTGAGGCTGTTTTTTCTTTTAGTTCAGTCCTTCTGTTGGAAACACTGAGAAGTGGTTTCTGCACCGGTCTCATTATTTTACTGCTCACGATTTAGTGTAGTGTGTTGTGATGGATGTTAGACCGTGACCCAAACCAGGCCGATACACTGAAGGTTTTTACAGATTCAGTGAAACGTTTGTAAAAAGCTTTCAGGGCTGACGGTGAACCTGAAGTCTGCAGAGCGTCATCTGCTGCCTCTTAGAGAAGATGCTTTCACTGTTGGGTTGGAAGGTGAGTTTGATCAGTTATTGTCCCGAGGTATCTGCATGATTCAACCCTTTCTATTGGCTGGCTGTTGGCTAACAGAGGGGGGATGATGGAACATTTATTTTAGATTATCTAATGGAATTTTCTTTCCCTTGTTTTGCTATAAAGGAGCCACCATTGTTGTCAGCACATTCAACTATGTAAAGAAATTTAATTTCTATTTTTAATTTCATGAGATCATTTCATTCATTCAGATCTAGGATGTGTTATTTTAGTGTTGGTATAGAATTTTTTGTTTATTGATCTAGATTTTGATTCTAGAGGTGGTCTAGTTGTTAAGACGTAAACTAAAAGACTGTATAAAAGAAATGAGAAGTGACCTTATTTGGACACGAGGGTGGTGCTGGTGAGGGATTCGCATTGCTACGTCTGCCAGGTCACCAATCTAGTGACTTGTCAGTCACCTTGTAGCCCCGCCCTAAAGCCTCCCCTGCTTCCTGGTCTCTGTTCCTCTAAATGGGACCATAATTTACTAAATGAACATCATGCTGTGTTGAAGAAGACTTGAAACTAGAGACTGAGACCAGAAACTCATCAGGAAAGTGTTTACTGAGGGAATAAATCAGCTGACAAGTAGAAACATTTTCTCAGAGACTTCTTTCTGCAGCCGCTGGAGTCGCCCCCTGCTGTAAACGTCAGAGTTTAAACTAAGTGACAGCTCTGTGTGAATGGGAATTCTTCATGTCCCCATCAGCCTTTACTTGGACACAGGCGACCCGTTCTCATCACAGGTTTTTAAAAACTGGAACTTTGTCAACATCCCTCGGTGTCTCATATCCTTCACCGTCTGTATGAGACGCCGTTTTAACACATGGTTAATGTGAAACGGCCCAGTGTGGCTAGGTTTAGGGAAAGATCCTTGTTTTGGTTTAAACTACATTACGTAACTTTAAATAAGTAAACTGTTTCCCGCAGTACATGAACCCCGGCCTCCCAGTCATAAAGACAAGAGGAAAACAAGGGCTGTACTCGAAACCGCCCAACTAAATTAATCGTTTGTATTGATTTGGCAAAAATACCTGGATGTCGTACTGATTCAGAAAAAATCCCCAGTCTGCCTCGCGTGCTGTTTCCCATAATGCAAAGCAGTGGAGCGGTAACAACAACCAGTCTTTTCTTTACAGGCCAACAGGAGAACTTTTTTTCCAATTTTTATATAATATTTAATAATTAAATCTACTTTTGAGGCGAGATATCAACTATAGATGTGCTCAGATGATCCCACAGTCACACAGACCACTGCAGCACAATGTTACAGATGTACACACACACATAGATATATATTCCCCTCTTACTGTTTAGTCCCAATCCAGAAACTGGCTAAGTCTGGCCTAGCATACTGCAAAATACATCAATTTAACAGTTTCATACTATATACTACTTCCGCATACAGCATGTTGTACAGACTGGGGTTGCCGGTAAAATGTAGTTGGCAGTTCCAAATACAGCCAGTGTGTGTGTTAGATTTCATTTATTTCCTTTAAGATCAACACTTTGGTTTGTCTCACAACTATCTGAGAACAAAGAGGACACACACTGCACATCCCCATTCATTACATGATGTTATAAATTATAACAAGTAAACAGCGGGAGTTATAGATTCCTCTTCATTAAACTACGACCATGAAAACTCTGGTGTCTGGTTGACTGTTATAAAAGTACCAGTTTTACCAATGTCCTTAGTCAAGGCCCAAAGTGGATCCAAACACACGAGTAAGTGGTCACAGAATAAGAAAGCAGGAGAAACATGATGATGATAATATGATGACGCAGAGAAGCATGACAGATTTTAGCTACTGTAACGGGAATTTCATGAGAACCATCTTTAAAACACTGCCATGTAACTAATCTCACTAGGGGCCTCCAGCCTCTTGGGTACGGGGCTTTAACATATGTCCAGAGGGGTCAGGACTTTAAGGGGTTCACCACATGTACCTTGGACATGGGTGTCTTTCTATAGATCCCCTAGAGAACACTGAAAGACACCACGTTCCTCTGATGAGACAGCACTCCGACCCTGAGACTAAGATAAAAGCTGCATGAGCTGCTACACTGCAGCTCACTCGGATGATACCCTCTGATGTGTATGTGTCCCCGTGAGTTCCTTCTGCACAAGACTCGAATAAAGTTCACAGAAAGACGAGTGTTTGCCTGAGCTGTTTATTCAAAAACGCTTTTTCCCACCACACTACGTTTTGAAAAATCTACAAAGAAACAGGACAGATGAGAAGCAGACAGCAGAGGAGAAGCCCTGCAAGGTGAGCTGCTGTCAGCTGCTGTCAGTCTGTCTCACAGCCACTCATGTCCATGATGTTCGGACTGGAACAATCCTCGGTGCTCCCAACAAACTGCTGAAATTGTTTCTGTATTTTTTCATTTTGTATGCACAGGGCCCCCCCACGCCTCTCGTATTGGGTTATTGCCCTGTTTACATCAGCAAAACAGCTCCAATGTTTATTTTGATCTGTAGCTACACACCACTTTGAATGATCATTTTTGGCCTGCCAGTTACCCAGATCAGTTGCTACACTTTTAATATTCAACACTTTGTGAACATCGCAGTAGGAATCTTCACGGCCGTGCTGGCAGCCCCAGGTCTGGACTTTCAGATCACTGCTGAGTGCTTTTGCAATAGTGACGTAAAGATCTCCAACTGCAAGAAGAACAACAAGAAACAGAGACTTTAAATCATCGTCAGTTTCAGGATGCAGCTACACGTGTTTCTAACTAATCTCTAATCTCTGAGTTTAATTTCAGTTCAGTATGCTTTATTTGCACAAGTGTAACAAAGACAATAGAATATGGTGTTATTCATAAAATTAACAAGGTAGCAGAAAACAATGAACACATGCTGTGCGTTTGAGAAAGAATCACTGAGCAGGACTTTTTAGGGTTTTGAAAGCATTTGAATTCAGTGCTGCTTCATTTAAATGTTAAAGCACAGGAGAGTGTTTAGGTCATATTTTATTTTATATTATTGTGCTATATATCTTTCTTGTGCATCTAATAGGTTGCTGAACGTTAGAGACAGAGCTCAGTTAAAACGTTACGTGTGAAAGATGTTGCAGATTAATAAGTCACCACTCTGAAACTCTTGCTACAGTCTATGATGTGAAGCTGGTTCTGGCTGTTCTGCCTGTGTTTCAGGACCCGCCCTACTCTGCTTCTGATTGGCTAGTAGTCCTTAACTAGGTACCGTGCCTGTGCACCGCCCAAAAAAAGATCACATACTAGAGAGAGGCTTCACTGCGTAGCTGCAACGGAGCGCTTAACACCCCGGGTGAAAAGAGGAGCTGCAGCAACGTGCACTATGAAAAAAAGAAGGTGTTTTTTGAAATTTAAACTTTGTAAACCTGTTCTGGTACAACCACTAAATAAAATGATGAACCTGCAAATGAGCAGAATATGACCTCGTCAAACAAACGTGCAGACATCTCACCTTCTTCCTCATCTGGCTGTTGTTTAGAAAAGCTGCGAAAACTCTGGTCTCCACTTGATGTCAGCGACTGGAAGTCACGGAGCGGGGGAACACTTGGGGTCCAGCCCCAGTTTACAGCGTCCTTTAGTTCCTGATGAAAGCTATCTGGAACGTCATGTTCGAATGGGAACGCTCTGATGTACTGCAGGTGGTTACCTGAAAACAGAACATGACAGATTCACAGTAACATTCAGTTCAGCAGCTGCAGTATAGGTCTTCACATTGACAGTGTTTCACTGAGCTCCGTACCTATTTTACTGAACTCGCTGTAGGGGAACGTTACACAGATGAACGTCTGAGCATTTTTCTCTCCGCTGTCGGGCCAGAAATGATTTGGATCTCTGTTGAAAGGGAACTGTGGTGTGCTGTGCAGGAGCCAGACTCCTGTGCCTTCTGTGCCGAGTTTCTCCACCATCACAACTCCTGGGGAGCATGAAGAGAAGACAGCAGGTCAGAAAATGGTAAAGTGGCTGCATTTGTGCTTTTGATTGGTTTGGTTGGCTTTTTGGTTCCCAATCTGTCCTATAAATAATGGAGAGAGCTTCTCAGTAAGAACATTTCTCTGTTACCTTTGCTGTGGCCAAACTCTTTCAAAACACTACATCCTGGAGGCTGGTCGCTGTAGCTGATGAATCCAAAGTTTGGTTGCTGCAAATTGTGCAGAAGGAAGAGAAGGAGAAGGATTCATTTACACTTTTATGAATACAAAGAATCACTACCCACATCCAGCAGGTGTAAATAATTAACAATATACAACCACAGCACACAGAACCAATAAGTACATTGTTGTTCTGATAATTTAGTTTAATTTAAATTACAGGAACTATTTCAGCAGCAAAAGCCAAATAAATTACTTGACTTGACTTTGAAAGTATACCAGTCTAGATACTATACCCTATACCAGAAGCTGCCATCATACTCCCAGTGTGAGCATCCTAAATATCCATATAAATGACTGGTGTCTCTCTGGTTCAGTCACTGGCAGTGCTGTGTCTTATGATACAGCTTTAATGTGTCACACTGAAGCAGATGAATTTATCACATTTAGTCTCTCTGCACCAGTACTGACTTGCTATGTATCTTGGGGCAGCTTCATTCTTCATCAGAGGTGTGTGTGCATGTTTAGTGCTCTGATTATGATTCTCACCATTGATCTGATTGGAGTAAAGAGGGGCCGCAGGGTGTTTGCCAGGACGCCGTTCGGATGCTTGATGTCCTTGTAGCCAGGTTTATACGGTTTCATCGTTGTCGTTTCATGCGGATCGATGTAAAGATACTCCAGACCAGTTAGAGCTTGCAGTTTGGGTGCCTTGTATAAGATGAACCTGATGATAGACAGTTAACTGTTGATCAAATGTTAATTCTGCATCAGCGTCCTGACAGCAGAAGAAGGTTTACTATCAGTCCAGATGCTGTCTCACCAGTCCACGTCCCCATTGTTGTTATTTTTGCAGCTGACTTTGCCCTCAGAGCCCCAGCAGAGCAGACTGACGGTCAGGACGATCCTCCACATGACTCCCTGAAACACACATGAAACACACAGCAGCATGTTATCTCGCTTCATGTCAGCACCTTTCACTCCATAGATGTGTGAGCGTTTCACACCAGCCTTATGTTTGAAAAGACCCAGAATCATTTTTCTATAGAAACTGCAAAGGCAACAGAATCTGCGGATCCAGAAGAGCTTTAGTTGGTCACATATTATCACAAACAGAACGGCCTGGCCCTGCTCTATATGAAAAGTGCACTGAGATAACTTTTGTTGTGAATTGTTGCTATAAATAAAATTGTTAAAATGGATTTTAATGAGTATGCAGGCTTGTTTATTAAGCAGAGAAAAAGAGTTCTTCCTTCCAGATGTATTGATTCATTGATTGTATAAACATACTGAAACAGGAGGCTTCCAGCTGGAGCTTTGTGTGGAATTATTTAGACGTTAAAAACTAAGACCAGCATGAATGCTAAAGTGCCATAAAGCAGGACCAGTAAGAGCTGCTGGTCGATTTCCCGTTTGTGCTGTCGGCCCAACAACAATGAACTCAGATCTCTGGGGTATTAGCTCAGGTTGCTTACGTGAAGGGACACAATACATATTTGTCCTCTAACCTGTAGCTCTTAATTTTTGTGGACTTACTGAGATGTGAAGCTGAATCAGTTCAGGACCACAGCAGACGTTAGTAGAGAGAAACAGGCCCACGCTAACCCAGCAGGTTGGAACCACTTACTGTGAGAGGGAATCAAATGTTGTTCTTCAGCTTCAGTCTGGATTTAAACTTCTTTAACCTGCTCAGTATTTCTGTGGCCTGCAGCACTCCCAGGTTCCCCTCTTCACCTAAACTCTGTGTACCTCTCTTTGTACCTCTGCCCCCCCCCACATCAAATCAACCAATCACCATCCCCGGCTATCTGCTGCCCAACAGGCTGTAACACAGTTTCCATTTATGGTCAAACAGCCGTGAACCAGGAGAGAGCTCCAAACTGTCAATATTAATGTGAACCTTGGTCCTCACAAACAAACTGAACTCCAGGTGACCTTCACTCTTCATGAACACGGAAACATTACACACATCTCAGGAGGTAAAGCGGCCGACGCTGCTCAGCCCGGCGCCCCGCGAGGTCGCTCGCTGCCGTCGGCGTGAATGAGAGGTTAAAGCTGTAAAGCACTTTGGATAAAAGCGCCGCATTAATGCAGCTTTTACCGTTTGCATCATCATGTTGTTGTGAGCAGAGTAGCATGCTAACATTAGCATATAACTCAAAGTACAGAACAGAAAAAGTATCTTAATCTTCCTCTCAGATTTAGTGCGTTCACATGTATAAATACAGGTCAAAGGCAAATAAACTTCATCTAAGAGCTGTTTTTATCCGAATACTGATGAATATGAAGCAAATGAATCATTTTATTAGCACCTGCTATCTAGAGCCAAAGTGTTCCATGACTGTCAATCATTTAATGAAATTTGGGTCACATGACTTCTCAGAAACAGTTTGGCATGGAGAGTGGAACAGGTCGGGGGGGCGGCTCTCCTTTAGTTTGACCTGACAGAAAGTTGGTGACAACATTTACAGTAAAACAGGAAGACAGTTCACGCAGAGAAGAGCGGGAACAATCAGCTGGCGTGGGCGAGTTCACCTGAGCAGGGGGACAAATCACAAGTTTAACCTGCTTTCATTTGCTCTGCAGCTCTGAAGAGAAAAGACTCCTACAGGGTCCTGACATGGACAAAAGTGGGGTTACTAATATAAAAGCAGGGACTTTCCACATCAGGTTAACCAGTTTCACTGTGATCACTGGATCATCTGCTGTGGCTCTAAACTGGGCTTCTAACAGCTGGAAGAAAGATGACTATTTATATGATGGAAGTAGTATTAGAATAGTTTTATTCTCCCTCATGCTGTTTTTGTTGCAGCTTAAAATAACACGAGTTATTTTAACGTTGTGAACATTCAGCTGAAATAATAATTGGAACTGAAAATGTCCACTGGACTCGCTGCAGTCCAGAAAACAGTCATGCAGCAGTTTATCACAAAGAGCTCAAGATCATTTAGACCAAAAAATGAAGAAACAGAACAGTTTTTCCAGCATTTCACCTGCCAGGTGTAAATATGGCAACATCGAGGGTCCTGGAGAAATGTGAAGAATAAACATCCGACAGACAAAGATTCCTTCCTTACTAGATGGATGAAACACATTTATGTGTTAGAAATGATATCAGGCTAAAAAGTCAGTGAAAATGTAGAATGCTTTACAAACGTGAGAAAAAGAGTGAATACTGGCTCCTCAGAAGTGATTTCTGCTGTCCTCATCACTGCAGCCGGGATGGAACATGTTTCCTGTTACTAAACTTCTGTCTAAATAGTTTGTAACGGGCTGATTTACAGATCTGTGTGTCAGAGCTGCAGCATTCAAGAGTTCAAAGCTTTGAAAAGCTGCAGGAATGTGCAGCTCTCTCATTGGACACCAATGAGAGCATTTTTATTATTTTTAAAAACAGGAATGTGTTCCTGGAAACACTTTTCTTTACTTTCCAGATGACTTCAGACTCATTGTTAGTGATTATTAGTATCAGTAATGAGTAGAAGGAGAAAACGTCTCGGGTTACGTATGTAACCCTTGTTCCCCGAAAGGGGAACGAGACACTGCGTCTGTGACGACACTATGGGAACGCCTCTGGGCGTGGCAGGGCTTTATTATGAATGAAACTACTCCAATTGTAGGGGCGGACAGACCGGTGAGGGCCCGCTGGTGGCTAGCGAGTCCCGAGTAACTTCAGGTAAGACGATGATCACGCAATAGTGGAGCTTCCAAACATACTCAGAATGCCTGCTGAATAGAAAGAAGCTAATGTGTCCGGTGTGCCGGCGTGCTTATATACCCCCTCCAGTTACGCCGTCACACGCTACCGTTCTAGTAACACCAATAGGATTGGAGTAGTTTCATTCATAATTCAGCCCTGCCACGCCCAGAGGCGTTCCCATAGTGTCGTCACTCGAAGGGGAACTTCTCAACCGCCATCACCGCACCTGTACAGACCTGCTACAGAACCAGACTACAGAGAGACCTCTTAAATGTTTTCATGTTCATTTAACATCAGTTCCACACTTGTCAGATACAGTTCATTGAGAGCTGCTGGTCACCTCTCATCATCTGCTGCTATCTCTCTCTGCTGAATCTGAACCAGATCATAAATCCAGTTTCCCTCAGACCGTAAAAAAATGTGCTCACATAATTCTGTGCACAGTTAGCTTCTTCAGTAGCTCTGACTGTGATGCATCATTTGAGGTTTAAAAAGGTACTGAAGAACAAAAATGTACAGAAAAGACTAGTGATTACATGAGAAGGCCTATTTGAGTTTGAGGAAGCTGTATTGAGGTCCTTTCCTTCAGTTAAATCACCGATACTGCAATATAAATGTTCTCAAAGTAAAACTGCATGAGAAATTCTAGAAGTACAGTGGGGGAAATAAGTATTTGACCCCTTGCTGATTTTGCAGGTTTGCCCACTTACAAAGAATGCAACGATCTATAATTTTAATCATATGTACATTCTAACAGTGAAAGACAGAATCCCAAAGAAATTTCCAGAAAATCACATCATATGAATTTATAAAAATTGATAACCATCTGATGAGGAAAAACAAGTATTTGACCCCCTGGACAAACAGCATGTTAATATTTTGTAGAAAAGCCATTATTGGCCAGCACAGATGTCAAACGGTTTTTATAGTTGGTGACAAGGTTTGTGCACATTTCGGCAGGGATGTTGGCCCACTCCTCCCTGCAGACAGCCTCCAAATCATTCAGGTTCCG
>NW_025742259.1:1625-2451 GCF_021292245.1 Micropterus dolomieu | reverse complement strand
GCTTTGTCAACAGAAAGGACAAGATCGCCTTGCTGAAACAGGGGTTCAAGTTAAAAGGCACGGGAGTATTTGTGAATGAACATCTAACGAGGAAGAACGGGAATATTGCTTATGCAGCGCGGCAACTGAAAAAGGCAAAAAAGATTAAAGCGACCTGGTCTCGGAATGGAAAAGTGTATATTCGAACGATTGGTGCAACGCCAGAAGAGGAAAGAGCTGTGATGGTGAAGGAAATGGACGAATTGAACTTATACAAATGATGATTAGAACTGAGTCACTATATAAACTACGGATGGGCGGACTTACAGTGGGGGAAATAAGTATTTGACCCCTTGCTGATTTTGCAGGTTTGCCCACTTACAAAGAATGCAACGATCTATAATTTTAATCATATGTACATTCTAACAGTGAAAGACAGAATCCCAAAGAAATTTCCAGAAAATCACATCATATGAATTTATAAAAATTGATAACCATCTGATGAGGAAAAACAAGTATTTGACCCCCTGGACAAACAGCATGTTAATATTTTGTAGAAAAGCCATTATTGGCCAGCACAGATGTCAAACGGTTTTTATAGTTGGTGACAAGGTTTGTGCACATTTCGGCAGGGATGTTGGCCCACTCCTCCCTGCAGACAGCCTCCAAATCATTCAGGTTCCGAGGTTGTCGCCTGGCAACTCAAATTTTAAGCTCCCTCCAAAGATTTTCAGTTGGATTCAGGTCTGGAGACTGGCTAGGCCACTCCAGAACCTTGATGTGCTTCTTCTTCAGCCACTCTTTTGTTGCTTTGGCGGTGTGCTTAGGGTCGTTGTCGTGCTGAAAC
>NW_025742259.1:0-1605 GCF_021292245.1 Micropterus dolomieu | reverse complement strand
GTGATGGTGAAGGAAATGGACGAATTGAACTTATACAAATGATGATTAGAACTGAGTCACTATATAAACTACGGATGGGCGGACTTATTACTTTATTTTTTTTATTATTTTTGGTGTCGTTGAATGTGGATGATGATTATTCAACTCTCTGGGACAGATGGAATATTCAGTTAACTTTGGTTATAAGTCCTTTTGATCCAGGAGGCCTTTTCAACTTGGAGGCAGTCAGTTTTTTTCACGTGAGTCTGTGTCGACTTTTTTGCCAGTTCAATTTTTATGGCTTCTATCGACTTGCCCATCTCTGAAGAGAACTCTCTTATTTTTAATCCGTTTGAGCAGAATATAGACAGTTGTGGCATTTACGATAGTTTCCTTAATCCTGATGTAAATCAATCTAATTTAAAATTATTAAAACTGTCTTGTAACTATTACTCTGAAGGACAAGTAAACTCACTGTATCAAACTATAAAATCTTCTAATAATTTTTTCTCTACTTTTCATTTGAATATTCGTAGTATGTCTAAAAATCATGACGAATTACGAATTTTACTGTCTACCTTAAGTTTTTCCTATTCAGTATTGGCTTTTTCTGAGACTTGGCTGACTGATGATGTATTCTCTTTATTCCCCTTACCTAATTATTCATCTTTTCATTCTTGTAGAAAAAAGAAAAGAGGAGGGGGTGTCTCTTTTTATGTTTTGAATACTTTTGATGCTGGTGCTAGGGATGATCTTAGTACAGAATTTGATTCTACTAACACTGAGTCTATATTTATTGAAATTCCATCTTGTCAGCAATTCAATGGTAAGAGCATTTTGATTGGATGCATCTATAGACCACCTGATTCAGACCATAACACATTTATCGATGCACTTCAATCAACACTTGAGTTAATTACTAAAGAAAGTAAATTATGTTTTCTACTTGGTGATTTCAATATTAATTTACCCAAATGTGATTTACCACAAACAGTTGATTTCCTAAATGCACTCCATTCTTTTAATTTTTTTCCTCTTATTACTAAACCGTCTAGAATTACCTCCTCATCTGTTACTCTCATTGATAATATTTTATTTAATTCTTATAATTTTGAGGTCTCTTCAGGCCTCCTGAAGTGTGATGTTTCTGACCACTTTCCTGTTTTTCAGTTTATCCAATCCCGTCAACTAATGTCTAGCTATCCTAAGACTGGGTCAAATAAATATCGTAATTTTTCTAGAAAAAACATTGTTCATTTTAAGTCTGCCATTAGCAATATCATATGGGAGGAGGTATTTGTGGCACAAGATGTTAATAGTGCATATAGTTTATTCTTAAAGTCTTTTAATAAGGCTTTGGATTTATCATTTCCGTTGATGAGCACAAAATCTGGAAATAAATATTCTAAAGGGAAGCCGTGGATAACTGACGAACTAAAAAAGCTTTCCCGAAAAAAAAAAAAAACTGTATAGGAGGTCTATATTTAGTCCTTCTTCAATTAATGTTGAAATTTATAAGAAATGTAAAAACCAATTCTCATCGTTAGTAAGAAAAGCAAAGAAAGCATACTATTCAAATCAATTTGTTCAAGCTTCTAGAAATATTAAGACGACATGGCACCTCAT
>NW_025742258.1:0-1808 GCF_021292245.1 Micropterus dolomieu | reverse complement strand
GGTCCAATTTGAAACTTGTGGCGCCTGTCAGGGTACTACACAGCGGAAATACTGTGATATAAGTGATTAAACCAGGGCGAAACCGTTAAAAGGGAGCAAGCATTTCATCCTTTTGCACACGATTGAGTTTGACAGGTAAATGTATCATGCTAATCACTGATTTCACCACTTTCAGCACTGTTTAAGGTTGTTTCTGATTTTATTTTGCACTTATATTAAACACACGTGCGTGAAAGTAGCCAGTGTGCACACAAAACACATTTCCACGGCTGAAAAGTACAGAAAACAAGCAAAGCACTCATCCTCCGCAGGCACCAGGTTGAGATTCTGCAGCGCATGTGCTGCTCGTGCGGTGGTCAAAATTGTGCAGGCCCACGTTCGCAGATTAACACGTTGACAGGGAAGATGAGAGGGAAGTCACACTTTAACCCGAAAATATTGCCTTAGAAAGGAGGCCGCCAACGTATGCGCTGCGCTCCGTTGAGGCGATATGAGAGAATGTGAATAATATTTCCTCAATTGCCATTTATTAGAGACTAACGGCATGTCAATCGAGGTCAAAGTATGCACGTGTTTCAATCCCCTGGGTAATAAGAGGAGTGGGCACAGCAGCACATGTGACGTGCTCGAGCAGCCTATATGCTGTAATTTTTGGACAAAAATTAAAATTTTGACAAAAGAATTGAAAGTAAATTATTTGGCAGACTAAAAGAATTTTGCTGAAAAAGACCAAGAGAGGTGGTGTAAACGGCCATGCATCATATATGCTGTAGGCCTGCAGCACATGTGTCGTTTCCAACCGCCGAGTCAACCTCTGAGAGTGGAGAACCGTGGGGTTGACTCGGGTGGGGGTCCCACAAGCACCTCGCCCAGCCCGGGGAGAGCCACCCTGGTCGGGTAAAGTGGCGCCCAGAGGCCCCTGTCACCTCTGGGACTCTGGCTCTGACAGTGGTTATTGTGGTCATTTTCATGGAAATCTTCCCATCCAGGGGAGCCACCAGTTTTACTCGAAATTCAACCCAGAGTCCAACGGTGCAAACCGTTTGGCCCTAGCACGTTCCTATCAACAGTAATAACTTTTTTTGACATTGTCCAATTGGGAACACAGACCCCCCCATTGAAAGTGATGCCAAATGTCAAAAAATGCTCATTTCCTTATTTTCTGACATTTAGCATCATTTACAGTGGGGGGGTCTGTGTTCCCAATTGTCAGGACAAATGTCAAAAAGCTTCCCAAATGTCAAAACCCAACTTGAACCCACCTGAACCAGAGCTGGGGCCCCTCTACTGTTCCTGGAGGCCCCCCTCAGTAATGACAGCCTGTCCTTGGAGTTTTGGGGAGACTTCTGTAATCCTGGTCATGGTTGCTGGAGGCCCCCAGAAACACAAGTCCAAATGTTGAGTCAAGTGTCAGAAACTTTTCAATTATTCAGGCACCCAAAGCTAACTTAAAATAAATAATTTGACCCATGCGAGTAAACAACTGTTAGGATTTGGTTTTTGTACTGTTGTTTTTCCTGTGTTTATTTGATATTGTCTTGGTTTGGAGTTTTGTAATCTAGTTCATTATTTTGGTTCTTTCATTTTTAGTTTCTTAGTCACTGTCTTGTCTCTCATCTTAGTTCTTCTTCCTGCACCTTGGTTCTTGTTTTAGTATTTACTTCAGGTTCCTTGTCTACATTATTTTGGGTCTAGTCTCCTTTGTACTTTAGCTCTGTGTTCTCCTTTTGAGTTCTTGTTCATTGTACATGTGTGTTTCTGTCTTTTTGGTTATTCTCTCTGCCCCATGTCTGCTTGTCTAGTATTCA
>NW_025742257.1:0-10723 GCF_021292245.1 Micropterus dolomieu | reverse complement strand
AAGACTAGAGGGGTCCCATAACACGGTGTCCTGGATGTTAGCGGTTGCGCTAAGAGAAACAATCTGTTTGGCTTGTACTGAAGCCACATCCATAAAGCCAGTCAGCAGGGAATCTTTCTCTTTGAGTTCCTCTGAAAGTCGTCGGATGTCTTCCATAAGGTCAGCAATCTTCTTGTTCGCTTTCTTAAGGAGTGTGCAGTCCTCATGGGGCAGAGTTATCTCAGCTAGCATAGTCACCGGAGCTTTGTTACGATCAGTAGTGTTGATCGCGTTTTTACGGTCATCTAGCTTAAAATCCATGTCGGATGGCTAAAATCCTTAACCCACGTAAAACTTAAGTTAAAAACTTAAGTTAAATAAAAAGGATATAAAAAATGTAACGAAAAAGAGTGGATTAAAACTGAATAAGAGTTCGATTTAAGACGGAGCTTCCGACAGGTAGCTACAGACGCCAACGCATGCGCAGAGGTAAAATCTTCATCATGCAGTGTATTTCAGATTTCACATTTGCTGAATTGTTCTCTCTTTCTCTCCCGCTCTCTCCAGTTTCTCCTCCTCTTCAGGCCTCCATCCTACAAATATGTCTGTCAACTTCACTAATGACTCCCATCCTTCCTCCAACTCCTCCCTCCCTCCTGACCTACTTCCCTGCTCTGACCCAGTTGGCATCGCCATGATCTTTACAGCCGTTTCCACCTACATCCTCCTCGTCATCCCTCTCGCTGTCTTCGTCCTCTATTTGGGATCCCAGCAATTGAGACGGCAACGTTCAGTCTCTACAGCAGCTGTTATGAGTCACTCTGACTTCTTCACCTACAACATGGCCGTCATAGAGCTGATTTCGCTCTATGGGTACACAGCCACCTACTACTACTACAGCAGCTACACCGATCTCCCACTGTGGTCGTCTGTGGGGAGTTTTATCGGCTGTTTCAGCTGGTTAGCACAGATTCTTTTCCCCATCCTGACCTGCATGGAGCACTACCTGGCTGTTGTTCACCCAATCACTTACCTGGGACTGAGACAGGCGGGCGGGGTCAGGATCAGAAACATCACCACCGGGTGTGTTTGGTTGATGTGCTTTGTCGGGGCAGGTTTCCTGCTTGTCCTTATATACTATAACAGCTTATTGCCCGCTACCTCCATGCTAATCGTCTCCTTAGTTGTAATGACTTTCTGCAGCCTTTCTGTTCTCCGCGTTCTGATTCGCCCTCGGCCAGGTGAAGTGGCCGGGGACAGGGTGCAGGTTGACCAATCAAAGCTGAGGGCTATCCACACCATCATAATCATAATGGGAGTGCTGTGGTTGAAGTTTGGTGGGAATGTGGCTTCTATTATAGTCAGCTCAACATCAGTGAGCCACAGTGTCAGGTGTTTGGCGGACGTGTTGACCTTTGTGTTCTCTCTGCCCAGCAGTCTGACACTATTTCTGCTGTATCTACACAGAGCAGGAAAACTACCAAAGTGTAAACAAAACACTGAATCAGGATGAGGATTGGATCAGATTCAGAGCTACCTTACAGCTGATATGTCATGTGCTTATTTTTCAGATACATTATAGAACATTTCAGCATCTAAACAATGTAGGCCTGTATACTGTACATTAATACGCTATACATAACCACCTATTATCATTACTAAAGTAACCTACATTTAAAATGCATTCTTGCACTCCTTGCACCAAGTAGTGGTTCTGCAGTAAATTGTCTCCTGTGACCGTTATCTGATCAATTAGATTGTTACTGATGCATCAATAGAGCAGCATTTTACCATTGTAGGTGAAAATAGTTTTGAATACTTTATGTACAGTTAACTAGTTTTAAGTACTTCATGTTGGAAAGTGTTAGCTACTATACTGTTAGTGTTAGGTACTATTTGTATTGTTAGCTAGTTTTAATAGACCGCTAGATTTTCATAGCTTACTGTTAGATAGTTTTAATTACTTTCTATACAGTTAGATTGTCATAGCCTACAGTTAGATAGTTTAATAACTTAACATCAGCTAGATTGTCATAGCCAACAGTTAGCTAGTTTCTTACTTTACAGTTAAATAGTTTCTAACTACTCTATGTACAGTTAGATTTTCAACAACTTTGTATTAGTTAGTTTTAACTACTTTATATATAGTTAGCTTGTTTCTAACAACTTTATATAGTTAGCTATAATTTAACTACTGTACACAGTCAGCTAGTTTTAACTACTTTACATAACTATAGTTAGTAGCTTTATATTCAGTTAGCTAGTTTGAACCAGGCCCTACTTTACATAACCTACATTTAGCTAGTTTGAGCTATTTTCTATACAGCTAGCTAGAGATGATTAATGGGAGATGAAATAAGAAACAACTTTTTTTGGAACTGAAATGTGTAAAAAGAGCCCCAACACAACTGCCTCACAACATAGGGAATCTTAAACAATGCATTTTATTTTATAGTATTAAATGGAAATACTTAAGTAAATAAGTAAAACTCAAAAACCACAAAATTGCGCTAAAAGGGGACCTATAATTTTTTATACTCTCCGGTTGAAACAGTTTTCTATACTCTCTGCTCAGTATGATGTCATACAGATCGAGTTTTCCATATATGGTCATTTGCCCTCAGCTTGACAACCGCTAAGCTCAGTCTGTCTGTACTGCTTGGCGGTCAGTCTAGCTTTGATTTGGAATATTACAAGGTACAAGGTTATTTTTAAAGAATATTATATAAGGGAGCTTAATTGATGTAACAGGTAAGAAAAATGATTCTTAAATGTATCATGATGCGGACTTGGGTGATTCAATTCAATTCACAAATGTCATTAATCGATTATCTTTAGGTTAATTGATGATGTGATGTTGACAGAATGGAAAAGCTGTAACTCGGAAATGTGGAAGTGCAAAATCAATAATAACAATGCACAACTAACGTTAATGATTTTCACTTGGCATTACGAGACATTTACATGGCAGTCGGCAGAAAGTGAAGGGGAAAGCGAGCAGCGCAGTGTAGTCATAGTGTGTCCGTTAATAAAAGTTTGTCTGTTGTTTACCAACTGCTGGAAAAGTGAAGGTAGTTAGCGCTAGCAAAAATCTCTTCACACTAGTATGGAAGCTGAGCAGGAAAGCTAAGAGGACATTTTTTGGCTGATAGTTCAAGTTTGTTTATCGTCATTCATCGAGTACAAAAATTAACAAAATGCCGTTTCTTTTGGTCCTTGGTGCTCAAAACAAAATTACAATAATCATCTTAACAAGACACAAATACATAACTACACTAGATGAGACTAAAAAATAGAGCAAATCTATTAAGGGGGAATGAACATGATGTGGCTGGAGCATTGTAAAGTGCTACCTCAAACCGTATCTGAATCTATATTAATAATAGCTGCATCAGTAATGTTAAATAGCCATGTCATTACTCCCGACTTGGTACAATCTTAAAAAAATATTATGCTTTAAAAGTAAGAAGTAGTTACACAGTGAGAAAAATACCTCTAATTGTAATAAGGTGTCTAAAAATTCCCACCCTTAGAGGAGATGCATGGTGATCAGGTCTTGACATTAACTGTTTTGCTCAGTAACTCTTTTCCAAAGTTACTAGCCACACATCATTTTCATTCGACATATTTTTGTTGTTGGATATGATGTAATTTTATATGATTAAAGCTGACTATGGCATGCAAAAATTTACATGAACTAGATTTACAACCGTCTTAAATTGAATTGAACACTGTACACACAAATCAAGACTACATACAATCGATAACACTATAGGTCATTACCATTAACTCTGATAAGGTTGTGTGTAAAGCTCCTTTTTTTTAGAAACATGTAGCCTAGTCTTTTAAGATGAAGACATACAGTATCCCACAAAAGTGAGTACACCCCTCACAGTTTTGTAAATATTTGATTATATCAAACAACAAAGTGTTGTCACATGAAAAGAAATGACACTGTAAAATAGTGAGTGTACAGCTTGTATGCTTGACAGTGTAAATTTGCTGTCTCCTCAAAATCACACAGCCATTAATGTCTAAACCGCTGGCAACAAAAGTTGCTTTCGTTATAAAAATCCACTGGTTCACTTCTCCAATACGTTCTCCACAACACTGTGTGCAGCTAGTACTCATGGGAGTTGTAGTGTCGTAGTCTTACATTGCAATGCGTTTGTTATTGCAGAAAGACTACAATTTTTCAACCCACTAGTGGCAAGTGGGAGCAACTTTGTTACCTGCCATGGCATGAAATCCACCCGGGCAGGTTGATGGGTGTTAATGTCCAGACCTGATCGTGATGCATCTTGATGAATGAAAATATCGAATCAAATCGTTGACAGGATTATTGGAACTGAATCAAATCAAATCAAATCGTGAGACCAAGATGCACACCCCTACATGTAATTGTCCTTGTTAGGGAGATGAACCTGTTAGAGACCGTAGTTTAGGCGTTGGGCTAGCAGATATCGGTGTTCTCTGGGAATCTGGCAAGATTGAGTCTTACAAGAATGTTTACTTACTGAGAACTTAGTGGTTCCACAGATACATAGAGTACAACTCATGGATAGTAATAGATTACAATATGATGTAGCATTGGAGTCTAGTCATCACAAAGAGTTGTTGTCATAGCTTAAGGCCAGTTAAAGAGAATCTAAGAGGGAAAACAAGGTACAGGTACTATGGGGATGCCACAAACATAGAATGGATTTAAAGATGTTATCCTTTATGTTCTCGAAGTTCTCACATAGTATTCTACAGGTGCTCACGCCAAGTCTACAAGCTCTTGCATATTTCATACTGTATGAAGGGCCAGTGTAAGGAAGAAAATTATTTCTTTTGACTTTGATTCATGCAAGGCTACAGGAGTCACAGAACTACAATAATGGCTGGAAATTCAGTATAATTGGTATCCTTGTTACAGTTCTTAAATATGCACTTCCACCACTTCATTGTTATATCTTAAGATTTACTTCTCTTCTTTCACCTTTGTTGCCCTTGTTTAACTGTTATTCTCTGTATTTGTACAGATACTTGCCAATAAAACTGATTCTTACCTACTTAGGTATTGGCCGACATCATGAATCTGCATAAATAAAAAGTTATTGTTGGTTTTGCTTATGGCTGTGTGTATGTGTTTTTTTGCTGATCTTAATATCCTATTTCTTTGTTTGTTGGTGGTTGTTTTGTGTCTTTTCATGGTTGCCCTATGTGAGCAAAATAATCAAAGGCCTTTATTCATGTATTCGTCCACGTCGTGGCATGACTGACCATTGAAAATATAGAAATATTAAGTTTGGGGTGGTTTTTTTAACCTCTTTTATCTCAGTCACACCAGAGGATGGAAATGTCTTTAAACAGACTGATCTTACATAAGAATCTCCAACCACCTAAACTTTAAATCGGTTTCCTAGTTCATTAAAATGATTTTGTGCATAATATGTGATAATAATATATTTATTTTAGTAATTTAATATCACATTGTGCTGTTGCAGTCTTTTCATTAATCTGACGGCATTCAGTCAGTATCGTGATGATAAAGAAATGTTTCAGGGGCGTCCTGTGAGACTGCTGATGTGAGTTTAACATAAAATTGGTTATTCAGACATGAGATCCACATGTATGATTGCCAGCACATTAACTTCATGAGGTGTATGCGTAAAGTGGCATTTTCTGTCACTGTCAGAGTGACTGATAGTGTCCCTTATTGATGAACACTGGTTTCCACGTGCATGTGTATGTGAAGGGTGTAGTCTGTTGGTCAAAAAGAGAGCAGTGGTGTGCAGCTAATAGACTTTAAAGAGCCTGAAGAACACCTACATTTGCATGAAATTTGCACAGTTTGAGTAAACAATGAGAGCATTTACATGTAAATCTGTGTGTGCATGTGTGTATTTTAATGCACTTAAGTGCAGTATCTACACATTATCAACGTTGAGAAAATAATGTCAGACACTGTCAGGAGTCAAATACACTATCTGAGATGTCCTGTTTTAAGCCTGATGTCAGCACAAATCCGCCCTGCAGAGGTGCCTTGGGGCAAAGCACTGCATTACTCCCAGTGCAGCTCCTATAGCTGACCCTTAACTCTGATGTTCCCGTGGAAGAATAACGTGACAAACTATTTCCATACTACAAGAGTCATAAATACTGTGATTGATGGCTGTTGGTTTTGCAACATGAAAAACAACACAGATCTGACGTCAGCTCTCTTTCACAAACATCTGAAATCAAACACAAACACTAATGTATGTTTGGGCCACAGACCCAGTCAGAGACTTCACAGACGCTGAAGGAGCAAACAATTCTGGCAAGGTGGGTGTTTTTATCATCTTGTTATTGATTGAGTTATCAGTGTTGACATGTAAAATGGTCAAATGCATACTACAGCATGCTGGAGTAAAACACAACTACCATAGATTGAAAAAACTAAAGGTCTACAAGTGATATCTTGCCACCCATCATCACAATGTCCTGTCCATTAAAATTTTATTAGTAGAGGAATTTTATGATACAGTTCCTAACAACATACATGTGGTTTATATGATAATATATATATATATATATATTTCTTTTTTTTTTTTTTTTAAATCCCCCTCTCACCCCTTGCGGGGTGGTATGTGTCTTATCCTCGGGTCCTGTACCAGGGGTCAGTGAGTTTGAAGGTTCTGCGCAGTATCTTAGCTGTTCCTAGGACTGCACTCTTCTGGACAGAGACCTCTGATGTTTTACCTGGAATCTGCTGTAGCCACTCTCCCAGTTTGGGGGTCACAGTCCCCAGTGCTCCGATCACCACTGGAACCACTGTTACTTTTGCTCTCCACATCTTTTCTAGCTCCTCTTTCAGCCCATGATATTTTTCAAGCTTCTCGTGTTCCTTCTTCTTGATGTTGCTGTCGCTTGGGATCGCCACATCTATCACTGCAGCCTTCTTCTGCTGTTTGTCGATCAACACGATGTCTGGTTGGTTAGCCAAGAGTTTGTCAGTCTGGATCTTAGCTCGGTCATTCTCAACTACCTTAGGAGGCGTCTTCCATTTTGACTTTGGGACTTCCAGCCCATACTCATGGCAGATGTTCCTGTACACTATACCAGCTACCTGGTTATGGCGTTCCATGTATTCACTTCCTGCCTGCATCTTACACCCTGCTGTTACTGTATGTGCTGTACTGTCTCAGGGGCATCCTTGCATAGTCTGCACCTGCGGTCCTGCCTGGTGTGGTAGACCTCAGCCTCTATTGATCTTGTACTGAATGCCTGTTCTTGTGCCGCCATGATTAGTGCTTCTGTGCTGTCCTTCAGTCCAGCCTTTTCCAGCCACTGGTAGGATTTCTTGATATCAGCCACTTCTTATATTTGTCTGTGCTACATGGCGTGCAGCGGCTTGTCTCTCCATGAAGGTTCTTTGTCTTCCTTGTTCTCACCCTCGTGTTTCTGCTGCCTGAGGAATTCACTAAGCCCTTCATCTTTGAGGGCCATCTTCCTACTGTATTCCTGGATATTTGTTATTTCGTCCTGGACAGTGGTCACTCACTAGTCCTCGGCCTCCCTCGCTACGCTTGGTGTACAGTCACAGGGTGCTGGATTTGGGGTGAAACCCTCCATGAATTGTGAGGAGCTTTCTTGTCTTGATGTCAGTGACCTCTATCTCCTTCTGGCCAGTTTATTATACCAGCAGGGTATCAGTATGTGTTGATTGCTAGGATCTTGTTCTTCCCATTCAGCTGACTTTTCAGGACCTGCCTTATTGTTTGTAGGTATTTGGCAGTGGCAGACTTCCTTTCTGCCTCCTCATGGTTTCCGACACCAAGGTATTTGTAGCTGTCCTGAACATCTGAAATTTTGCCTTCTTCATTGTTCATTGTTTACACAAAGTTGAGGACATGAGATTGTCCAAAATGTCTTGGTGTGCTGAAGAATTATCAGTTCCTTTCACTGGAACAAAGGGGCCAAGCCCGAACCCTGAAAAACAACCCCACACCATCATACTCTGTAGAAAGTTGTAGACTTCTGTGCGCTGTGGCTGAGTTTCTGAGTTAGTAGTGAGGAAATTCAGCAGTAAGTAGGCTGTAACTGTAAAAACCCACAATAGAAGCTTACAGGACTTTTCGATCAATCTCTGTAGGATGATATCGCTATACAAAAAAATTCTCTGCTTCACCGCAGCAAGCATAAAACCTGTAAACCTGTCTGTGGGATCTCCTACAGATGGTAATGTCATTTTCCAAGAGAGCCGATTGGTCAGTAGGCGGCGTTTTTATAGAGTTGGTCTCTAATGGAACATAACCTGCTCCGGAGCAGGTTAGTCGTTCAGCATAAGTTACCATGACCATCTGCGAAGTGAACCACCGTCATGGTACTGAAAACCCAAGGTTAACCCTGATGTTATCTGGATAAGCTCAAATCCTGCTTTGTGGTACAGGCTCCTGGTGCCTGGTGATTGTTAACGAGGCAATCTTTCATTAAAATACTTTTTCTCCAAGGGGGTATTTTATTTTTATTTATTATGTGGTTGGGAAGGGGGCCTCAGTCTCTTTACCCTTGAGGCCTGTGGACATCATTAAGTACAACAAAATGTATTTTATGGTAGAAAATTGCAAGTTGTTAAAACATTCATGCTTTCTATTTTTTTGTAACTTAAACAGAAAGTAAAAGAAAAGGAAATTAATTTATTAGAAGAAAAATACATTTTTTTAAAAAGTTGTATGGACCATATGATTAAAGGACTATTTACAGTGAAGGTTATTACAGAGTCTAGGGACCCTGGCAGCAAACACGGGCTCCTGTAGTTTTAAATCAGGCGACTAAAGCAGTTTGAGTTTGAGAGCAGGTTTGTGCACCATATAGACACAAAAGCTCACAAATGTGTGCTGGAGCCAGACCAAGGCAAGAAGGTTTTGTTTAAAACTACAGCAAAAAGTCATTGAGCAACTGCTTTTTCACTAATCCAACGTACTTTTTCAAAGCTTTTGTTAAAAAAATTCTAAAAAACAGTTTGCAACTACAAATGTTAACCAGCACCTATTTTTTTCCACTTCAAACACTGGGTATCACCAAATTAAGTGCTGCATCGTGACAATAACAATAACAATATGTAAATGCATTAAATGGGTTAGTGAAAAAATGCAGACCAGAAATCATAGGAAATAAAAATGTAGGGTTCTTTGATGTCTTGTTTGTTCTGTTGAATGCGTGAGCAGCTTTGCCACTCAGGCAGAGAGATAAACAAACTGTTCTTGATCATGCAGTTTATTTAAGATTTTAAATATACGTTACTTTTCTCTATTTCTCTCCCTCTCTCTACAGTTTCTCCTCCTCTTCAGGCCTCCGTCCTATAAATATGTCTGTCAACTTCACTGATGACCCCCATCCTCCCTCCAACTCCTCCCTCCCTCCCAAAATGTTTCCATGCTCTGACCCAGTTGGCATCGCCATGCTCTCTACAGCCGTCTCCACCTACGTCCTCCTGGTCATCCCTCTCGCTGTCTTCATCCTCTATCTGGGATCCCAGCGATTGAGACGGCAGCGTTCAGTCTCCACAGCAGCTGTTATGAGTCACTCTGACTTCTTCACCTACAACATGGCCGTCATAGAGCTGATTGCGCTCTATGGAGACGCCACTCACTACTTTTACTACTTCAGCAGCTACACCGATCTCCCACTTTGGTCGTCTGTGGGGGGTTTTATTGGGAGTTTCACCTGGTTTGCACAGATTTTCTTCCCCGTCCTGACCTGCATGGAGCACTACCTGGCTGTTGTTCACCCAGTCACTTACTTGGGCCTGAGACAGGCGGGCGGGGTCAGGATCAGAAACATCACCACCGGGTGCGTTTGGTTGATGTGCTTAGTAGGGTCAGGTTTCCTGCTCTTCCTTGTAAGCAAAAACAATATTTTGCCCATTATCTCCATGGTAATCCTCTCCTTAGTTGTCATGACGTTCTGCAGCCTTTCTGTTCTCCGCGTTCTGATTCGCCCTCGGCCAGGTGAAGTGGGCGGGGACAGGGTGCTGGTTGACCAATCAAAGTTGAGGGCTATCCACACCATCATAATAATAATGGGAGTTCTGTGGTTGAAGTTTGGTGGGAATGTGGTTTCTATTATAATCAGAAGCTCATTAGTGAGCGAAATTATAAAGTGTTTAGGGGAGGCGTCTATCTTTCTGTTCTCTCTGCCCAGCAGTCTGACGTTGTTTCTGCTGTATCTACACAGAGCAGGAAAACTACTAACGTGTAAACACAACACTGAATCAGGATGAGGATAAGATCAGATTTAGAAACATTTTATAGCGGATATGTCAGTGTGTGCTTATTTTCACATAGCTATAGGACATTTCAGCATCTAAACCGGCTTTAGGCCTGTATACTGTAGAAAACCACCTACAACTGATACTAAAGTGACCTACATTTAATTTTCCTGCACCATTTGTAGACTTTGACCTAATATTTGTGTGCTGTAAATTACAATAATATAGTTTACAGTGATAAAGTTAGCTTTGTCCTTGTTTCATCTGTATGCCTGTTTCTGTATTCCTGAAAATTGATATGTAGTAAACTGAAAGCAACTAGGGACTGAAATGAATTCCTTGTTTTTGTACGTACTTGGCTAATAAAATTGATTTGGATAAGTAATAATTAATAAGTATAATTATAATAAAAATGTATTTATTTGAGGTAATTTGGTAAAATTCTTTTATAATCAATCTAGTGCTGCTCTGCGACTGAACCACTATTCATGTCTTCAATGGAAACCA
>NW_025742256.1:0-9703 GCF_021292245.1 Micropterus dolomieu | reverse complement strand
GGCAGGGCCTGAGGGTGTGGATCGAGGGTGTGGATCGAGCAGGGCCTGAGGGTGTGGATCGGGCTGGGCCTGAGGGTGTGGATCGGGCAGGGCCTGAGGGTGTGGATCGGGCAGGGCCTGAGGGTGTGGATCGAGGGTGTGGATCGAGCAGGGCCTGAGGGTGTGGATCGGGCTGGGCCTGAGGGTGTGGATCGGGCAGGGCCTGAGGGTGTGGATCGGGCAGGGCCTGAGGGTGTGGATCGAGGGTGTGGATCGAGCAGGGCCTGAGGGTGTGGATCGGGCTGGGCCTGAGGGTGTGGATCGGGCAGGGCCTGAGAGTGTGGATCGAGGGTGTGGATCGGGCAGGGCCTGAGGGTGTGGATCGAGGGTGTGGATCGGGCTGGGCCTGAGGGTGTGGATCGGGCAATGTCGTCGTGGAGTTCCCTACAATATTGCACGAGTATGTTAATTTTCAATATTTCACCATCATAAAAAAAACAGGCATGACTTAAATTACACAAATCCTACCTTCTTTGATCAATACAAAATTGTAGGCCTTTCTCATGGTGGCCACAATTTTTAGGTTGTCCTCAGTGGGTAGCAGATGGGTCACCACATCAGACACCCACTTTCCAGAGGCCTTATCTTTCTTTGCGAAAAATAGAATTGGGACATAGCCCAATGCACTTAGTTTTTTCACCTGTAATAAATAAATGCAGACAGCAAACATTAGTTATTCCCACTGCATTACTTTCCACCCAATTGGAAAACAAATTTGCATTAAATACATTAGTGCTACTGTTTCTAATATCGGGCTACACAACTTACATGACCAACCTTAACAGGGTCTTCTTTCCCCGCTGATTCTGCCAAGCCCGTTCCCTTGGCTGTGGTTTCGCTAGATAGTAGGTAGGGACAGTGGGAATCTCGTTCATCCATTCATGCACTTCACTAATTAGATGACGAGGCATTTGGCTATTTTGGCGCTTCTGGGTTTATCTGCCCATCAGGCATCATTGTGGTGCTATGCAATGAATCGGACCGCACGAGCATTTTAGGCTATTGCCTCTGTCATTAGACAGTTTGCCCGCCGTCCAGTAATCATCATGAGACTCCACCGTCCCCCCCGTTTTCCAGCTGATCGCCAGCCAGAGGGTGGAGGAACCCTACACCACCAGAAAGCCCCTCAGCACGTCGAGTGAGTACAGAAGGGCCCTCCGGCTCACCAGCCGTGCAAATGACTCCCTACGGCCTACTGTGACACCCATGTCGGTCAGGACCTTGTTGTTACATGAGGGCCACTTTCCTCCTACCGGGAATCCCCAGACCCTCACCCTTTCCGCACCTACCATAGCTGCAATTTGAGGCGCAATCGGCTTGTAGTACGCTACTTTTTCCACTGCTGCCTTCAGCAGTGTGTCCAGTTCCATCTCGTACCGTATGGTGACATCAAGGACCAGTGCCGTGCTTGCCTTCATGCAAACCAGGTTGGGTATCCGTAAGCCTCCCTCAGGCGTCTCAACTCGGAATTCCTTGATTGCCTTCCAGCCCGCCCGTTCTGCCTCGATGGCCAAGAGGTCATATATCTTGTGGTGCCGGCGTACCCGACTTCCTTTCACATAAGGACATTGCCCCAGGATATGCGAGCAGGATTCCAACCTGGCCTGGCAGCGCCTGCAAGCTGCCCCTTCCTTATTCCGACCTCAGGATAGGAACTCCCTGGTGGGGTACGTACCCGCCCTTAGTGCCAGTCCCGCAATATAGTGCCTCTGCCTGAAGCCTACCTTGGTAGGATCGGACAGCCGCAAATTACTGATCTTGTCACCTCGGAACTGATACGCGCCCACACCCTGGACTTGCAACGCCAACCAGGCCCTGTTTTCCTCCTGTCTCCAGTCCCTAAGGACCAGAGAGCTCTCGTCAGCGTTAGGACTATTCTCAGTGCCTAGTTCTGGCACTTCCTCTGGGTCCTCGCCTACCAAATGCCATTTTCGCCGCCATTCCGATTGCGCTATTGTCCTGACCGTTATTTTTCTTGTCCATTGGTCCAACGACCGGGACAGCCTGTGGATCCGTCTGGCTTGTATAGATGGGATGAGGCTCTCCAACTTCACGATGCCCATTCCTCCGTCTTTGTTTTGTGAGTAGAGCAGCCCGTTGCATGTGGAGGGTGCTAAGTGTAGCCACGTCTTCACTGCTTTCCGCACCATCCCATCTAGTGTGGCTAGGGTTGAGGTCCCCACATCACAGTGATTGGTCGTGTAGATTAGTCTCGGGAGAGCAAATGAGTTCAAAACCTTCACTTTCTGTGATGGCTTTAGAGGAGCCTTCTTTATCCTCGTAATCCATTCCCGGAGTTGCGAGGTCAGATCCAGTGCCACAATGCCCTGTCCTGGGCCCACCTCAACACCCAAATAACGCACTGTCTCCCCCGGTTCAATTAGGTGTATAGGCGTTCCACCAATTTCCCAGGGTTGACAGTCGTTCACCGTCCCTTTGTCGAGGAGGAACCTGTGACATTTCCTGGGTTGTACCCTTAACCCGGTCCGTTGGCAAAATGACTCCAAGATCTCCAAGTTCCTCCCCATTCCCCTCACTGAGCTGCTCAACAGTACCAGATCATCTGCGAAGGCCAATGTGGTGATGGCTCGACCCTCAAACCGCATGCCAATTCCTTTCTCTTCCAAGGCCTGGATAAGGGGGTCCATGGCCAGGTTGAACAAAGGTGGCGACAGAGGGCCTCCCTGCTTAACGCCAACCTTCATGTTGATAGGGGAGGTTTTATCTCCGTTGCTACCAACCCTCGTCACGCAGTCCACGTATGAGTTTTTGATTAACTCAATAATGTGGCGGTCCACCTGTTTCTGTTCCATAGCACACAGGATATGCTCATGGGAGATGGAGTCAAATGCCTTCGCGAAATCCACAAAAACCACCGCCAGTGAAGCTCCTTGCTCCCTCGAGTGTCTGATAATTCCGTTCAGAATCATCAAGTTGTCTGCGCACCCACTCGAGGACGCCAGAAAGCCCCTCTGCCTAGGATTCAAGGGACAGGCTCGACTAACCTCTTAAAACCAGGGAACCAATGGTTACCGGATGCCAACCGTTGATGTCACGGAGCTCGGCTGCATCCCATGATTTCGGCAACAGCTTAGTGCGGTATTCTTTGAAGGACTTAGGTATGACTCCACGGATTAACCACATTGTGTACAGCCGTGCGAGTTGTTCACCCTGTGGGTCACATTCTAGCAGAGCCTTTTTGCTAATCCTGTCTGGGCCCGGGGCTGAACCATTTTTCATTTTGTTTAGGTTTTCTCTCACTTCATTGGCCAGGATCGGACTGTAGAACTCCCTGTTATCCATTACCTTACCGAGCCCCTGGAATGCCCCTCCTGTTTCCCATCTCTCACGGAACGCTTCGTAGATTTGATCAACAGGCAGTGTGCACTCCACACTGTCAGCTCCATCGAGTATCAGGGCTGCTAGTTTAGCCTGATCCCTTGAGTACAACCTTTGATGCACCCGGTAATCATGCTTTTTCTGTGAGAGCCTCCTCTCCCAGCCTTTCCTTTCTCGGTGTTGTTCTTGGCCCATTCCCACTCTACTGGTAGTGCGCCCCTGCGCCCCTAACCAAATCCGCAACGGCCCTGATCTCATTCTTGCCTTCTGTGTCCTCCCCTCTCCTTATTGCTTCCCTTAGCCTTTCTGGGGCTAAGTTTGGGGGTGACCGCGGAATGATCTGGGTTGGGACTAGTGTCTCTCACCACTGCTTCATCTGGGCCGTTGCGTGCCAATTGGTTCTGCAGTAATCTTCGTTTACTCCTCACCTGCTCAGCCGATTTACCTGCTATGATAATTGCCAGTTCTGCTTACCAAAAGTGGCCCACTAGGTGGCTCGCATTCCACGCCCAGCTCCAAGCCAGCGAGCCGGGCTTCTTACCCTTTTAAAGTGTGAGAATAGGTTGAGATCGTTTCGGCCCCAAGACCTCTAATCATTCGCTTTACCAGATAAAACTGCGAGACTGAGCGCCAGCTATCCTGAGGGAAACTTCGGAGGGAACCAGCTACTAGATGGTTCGATTAGTCTTTTGATTATCCCCTATACCCAGGTCGGACGACCGATTTGCATGTCAGGACCGTTACGGGCCTGCCCAGGCATAGTTCATCATCTTTCGGGTCCTATCGCTCATGCTCCACCTCCCCGATGGTGCGGGCGAGACGGGCCGGTGGTGCGCCCGACCCCGCGGGGTCGGGATCCCACCTCAGCCGGCGTGCGCCAGCCCTCACTTTCATTGCGCCACGGGGTTTGCTTCACTCCTTGGTCCGTGTTTCAAGACGGGTTGGTGGGTTGCCGACATGGCTGCAGACCTTGACACCTTTTACGTGGGCCGGTCCCTGGCCTGGCGACGCGACACGGTTGGGGCGCACTGAGGACAGTCCAACTGAGGACAGTCCGCCCCGGTCGACAGTCGCGCCGGGAGCAGGGGGGGCCCGTCCCTCCCCACGGGGAGAGAGGGCGCAGTGAGCACTTAGTCCACGGCCCCGGCGAGGTCTGGACGGGGGGCGCTGTAAAGCTCGCTGCCGGCTGCATTCCCAAACAACCCGACTCCGAGAAGACTGGACCCCGGCGCGACGGGGGCCGATACCGGCCTCACACCGTCCACGGGCTGAGCCTCGATCAGAAGGACTCAGGCTCCCGAGCGACACCGGGCAAGCGGTCTTCCATACACCACATTTCCCACGCCCGCATTTCGGATGGGGATTCGGTGCTGGGCTTTTCCCTCTTCGCTCGCCGCTCCTGAGGGAATCCTGGTTAGTTTCTTTTCCTCCGCTTAGTAATATGCTTAAATTCAGCGGTTTGTCTCGTCTGATCTGAGGTCGTAGTCGAATGTTAGTTTCCTGTTTTGATTTTCCAGTGCCTTTTGGTACTCCCCCATGCTGTCTGGGCTGTTAAACAGTTCACAGGCACTAGGGGCCCCATACTTAGACTGAGCCCTTTTCAGATAGATAGTGATTTTGCTGTGGTCTGAGAAGGGTGTGAGGGGGCTGACTGTGAAAGCTCTGAGAGACATTGGATCTAGATCTGTAATGAAATAATCTACCGTACTACTGCCAAGAGCTGAGCTGTAAGTGTAGCGACCCAGAGAGTCCCCTCGTAGCCTGCCGTTTACTATGTACAGACCCAGTGTACGGCAGAGCTGTAGAAGCTGCATACCGCTTGTATTAGTAAGCTTGTCAAATCTTTTTCTAGCAGGACATTCAGGGAGGGGGAAGCAGGTGCTTCCAGGTAATTATTTTATTTAAGTTATTGTGGGATTTTTTGTTGATGGTATAATAATCTCAGTGTAGCCGTGAGGACACCAGTGGAAACATCTTCTCTGCACCATGTCTCCTGTAAAACTATGATGTCAGAGTCTTTTAACTCTCTATTAAAATCTGGATTTCTGCTCTTTAAACCAAAAGCTGATGATCTCAGACCTTGAATGTTCCAACATGATGTTGTAAACGATTTCATCTCCAAGTGTAATCTGTTCAAACATCTCTCTCTCTCTCTCTCTCTCTCTCTCTCTCTCTCTCTCTCTCTCTGTCTCTCTCTCTCTGTTTTGTGGAGCCATGCTGTTTGTTGACATGTTAGAAACATAGCAGCAAGAGAGAGTATTGTATTGTAGTTTTACTGGCATCTATATTTTCAAATCATTTTAATGAAATAGTATGGTTAATAATACTAGTAGTGTATTTTCAATTAAATTATTATATAGTCTAATATGAAAGAAAAATATTAATGCTCTGTGACGTCTGTAGTCCCGAGTGGGCTTGTTCCCAGTAAATGTTTTGTTCTTTGCAGTCAGTGCACTCCTACAAATAAAAGCTATAGTTGTTTTTTGAGGAAAAGGTCAACTAGCGTATTTGAAGAACTATTGCCCAACACATACGGATACATCACACATTAAAGCAAGATTTTTATGACCGCTTGCCATAATGCAAACACATTTTTTACATCTCCTCCTAGACCGTAGCTCGGATTGCCACCAAATTTTCTCTGGATCACCATTGGACTTAGCGTATATAAAGTTGTATAAAGCTTGTTGATAGCTCCTTTTGTTTTAAAGATATTGACCAATTAACGTGTAAAGGGTGTGGCTCAGGACATAAATAGACAAGAATCCACTAGCGTTGGTCCAATCATCACAAAACTCACAGTATATGTCCACATGAGTGCCAGAAATATGCCCTGAAAGTTTCATTCAAATCGACCACTAGGTGATGCGTTAAATACATCGTAACTGGATGTGGAATGATACAAGTCAAGCTATAGATCAGAAAATGGTTGTCCAGTTGTTACAAAACTTGTAGGATATATTTTATAACAATGTTGAACCGTATGTGTGAAATTATTTTGGTGGCGATATTGCGAAAAAAGGTATAAACCCGCGAATCGCTGCTTGCGGCTATATTTATTACTGTTCTCGTTATGGTATATATATATATATATATATATATATATATATATATATATATATGTATGTGTGTGTGTACATGTGTATATATATATATATATATATATATATATATATATATATATATATATATATATATATATATATATATATATATGTGTGTATATAGTGACCTTAACCTTTCCTCTCCTATCTACTATGCTAGTCTGTCCACATTTACTAGGGTTTAGGGAAGAGCTGTGAGATTGTTTTGGTGTTTCTCTCTCATGTTGTTCCTCTCCTCTCCAGGAATGTTCATTCAAGGCTGAGAGAGGATCTCTGTTCCCCAAAACCTAGAAACCTCGACTGTGTAAATGAAGATGCATCCCTTTGCTCAGGGCCACACACCCGATGCCGCCCCAGGTGGCAGGTCTCTGGACCAGCTGTATATGTGTTTTAGTACTTCTCAGTTTATTCTCTTTTGTTAAATAAATTCTTCAAAGACAACGGTTGGTTGTTACTCAATTCTTTGCTCATCCCCTCACCAGGAAGTTAATTTCCACGACAGTATCTTTCCACCGATCTGCTCTGGTCCAAAACTGGTTTCATCAGCATCAACATGAGACATTGAGACTTGTAACACAACTGATTTCGTTGGGCTTGTGGCTGATGATTTACAGATTCCAAATTCTGATTCAAACGCCTTATTCTCAGTATGAGTCAGCAGAGGAAAAACGCTTCAGAAAACAGCGAGGACATAAAAAAGTCCATTGATCTTTTGTTCGAAGAAGTAACTGCTGTCCGGAGGCAGCAGGAAAACCTCTTGGCCCTAGTGGAGGAGGTGAAAACACTACGGCTCCAAATAGAAGTCAAAAACAAACGGATTGTGGATTTGGAGTGGAGGGTGAACGAGCTCGAGCAGTACTCCCGGATGAACGACCTGGTCATCACTGGTCTACCGATCAAACCACGCTCGTATGCACGCGCTGTGGTTGGGGACAATGGGGATGAGCCAGAGCTGGAGTCGTGCACAGTGGAGCAACAGGTGGAAAGCTTTCTCCAGAGTAAAGGAGTGGAGCTAAACCTGGATCATATCGAAGCATGCCACCCTCTACCCAGGAAGAGCAACAGCAAGCCCGTTGTCATCGTTCGATTTATCAATCAGTAGAATAAGATAACATTGTTGAAGCAAGGACGCAAACTCAAAGGAACAAATGTTTACTTGAACGAACACTTGACAAAGAAGAATGCCGAAATAGCCTGGAAAGCAAGAGACCTCAAGAAACATCATAAAATCCAACATACATGGGTAACCAACTGCAAAATCCTTAAGTTGAATGGCTCGGCGGAGGATGCCAAGATTCTCACCGTGAGACATTTGGAGGAATTGGACAAGTATCAATGAATGCAAAGAGTCAACGCTTATGCCGACGTGAATACATCAAGGTAATTTTTGATGTACAGTTGAACTATGATAACTATACAGTATGGCCAATCCAAAAGACATTAATACTGAACTATTGAGGAGAATCCATGAACTCCAACTGTTGGACCTGAATATGTTTAGTTATACAGAATTCAATAATCATGATACCGAAACAGACATTGACCCGGACAATAATTTTTTTTCCTCTGCTAATATTAATTGTAAGTATTATACTAATACACAGTATAATACTAACTTGATTACAAAAGGTAAATTGTCTATTATCCATTTCAACAGTCGAAGTATGTACTCCAATTACAGCGAAATACGTGATTACTTAGTCATTTATTCATCCTTTTAGTGTTATAGCAATATCCGAAACTTGGTTTAAAAATGACAAAGGAATCAACTTTGAAATAAATGACTATGACCTCAACTACATCAACAGACAAAACAAGACGGGAGGTGGTGTTGCACTGTATGTCCATAAAACAATACATTTTTCAATAGTAAATTACCTGTCAATAGCACTTGATAATGTCCTGGAGTGTGTAACTATTGAACTAAAAAATGAAAAGCAAAAGAATATTATTATAAGCTGTGTCTATAGGTCACCGGGATCAAGTGTAGACTTATTCAATGAATGGATGGTGAAATTGTTTTCTGAAGATATAAATAAGCCCTTATTTGTATGTGGGGACTTCAATATTGACCTTTTGAACTCAAACAACCACAAACCTACCTGTGAATTTGTTGATAGGATGTATAGTATGTCGTTATTTCCATCCAACACAAAGCCTAGTAGGATTACCTCTCACATTGCAACTTTAATTGATAACATCTTTACTAACAACCTTTTAAACAAAACAGTTAATGGTCTATTGATCTGTGATATCACTGACCACTTACCAGTCTTTACTATATATGACTGTAATGTTTCTAAACATATTAAAACTTGCAATGTGAACTATAGACGAGTACGAACTGAGGAAGCTATTAATGTATTTAATGAAGAATTAAGGTTACAAGATTGGAATACTATTTATGGAGAGATGCAGACTGAAGTGGCTTACAATAATTTTATAGAAATATTTACTTCCTTGTACAACAAGCACTGTCCCATCAGAGTATTTAGTAAACCGAAAAAAAATCTAAAACGCCCTTGGATTTCCAAAGGCCTGCAGAATGCATGTAAGAAAAAAAATAACCTCTATAAATTGTTTGTTAAATCGAAAACCAAAGAAGCTGAGGACAGATACAAGCTATTCTATGTCTGTTTGTGGGGTTACTTTGTGGAATAATCTGGGGCTTGAATTAAAGCAGTGTCAAGGCATTCACAATTTCTAACGTCTTTACAAACGAAAGGTCTGGTTACATTGAGACAATGACAATGAGTTTTGATTGTATTCATGTTGTGTAGATTGTTGGATTAGTTGTCATTTATTTACCCTTGTGGTATTCCGTCTACCATTGTTGGTAGTTGTTCGTCATTATGTACTCTTGTGGTATTCCATCTACCATTGTTGGTATTTGATAATCATTGTTATGTACCCTTGTGGTATTTCATCTACCATTGTTGGTAGTTGTTCGTCATTAT
This sequence comes from Micropterus dolomieu, assembly GCF_021292245.1. Classification (NCBI taxonomy): domain Eukaryota; kingdom Metazoa; phylum Chordata; class Actinopteri; order Centrarchiformes; family Centrarchidae; genus Micropterus; species Micropterus dolomieu. The sequence goes on along the minus strand of NW_025742256.1, from coordinate 264 downwards.
GTACTCTTGTGGTATTCCATCTACCATTGTTGGTATTTGATAATCATTGTTATGTACCCTTGTGGTATTTCATCTACCATTGTTGGTATTTGATAAGCATTGTTACCTGTGGAAATATTTGTATATTATTAGTATGTATGCTATGAATGTGTGGTTTTGACTTGTGCATCCACTGTTTCTAAATGAGGTATTATTATTATTATTATTATTTTTTAATTATTAATATTTTTTCTTTGAGATTATTGATGAAGGAAGCAGCTATTT
>NW_025742255.1:0-25271 GCF_021292245.1 Micropterus dolomieu | reverse complement strand
TTTAATGCCAATGAAATATTCCAGTCTCTGCAATAGGATCTGATGGTCAATGGTATCAAATGCAGCACTAAGATCTAATAAAACCAGTACAGAGACAAGTCCTTTGTCTGATGCAATAAGGAGGTCGTTAGTAATTTTCACCAGTGCTGTCTCTGTGCTATGATGAGCTCTAAATCCTGACTGAAAATCCTCAAATAAACTATTGCTCTGTAGAAAGTCACACAGCTGTCTCTCCAGAACCTTAGAGAGAAATGGAAGGTTAGATATAGGTCTATAGTTGGCTAAAACATCCGGATCAAGTTTGGGCTTTTTCAGAAGAGGTTTAATTACAGCTACTTTAAAGTACTGTGGTACATAGCCTGTTGATAAAGATAGATTGATCATATCTAGTATAGAAGTGCTGACTAAGGGTAAAACATCTTTAAGCAACCTAGTCGGGATGGGGTCTAAGAGGCAGGTCGATGGTTTAGATGAAGAAATTATTGAAGTTAGTTGGTAAAGATTGAGTGAAGCAAAACATTCATGTGTGTTGTAACACAATCCTCAATGTTTTCTTTACCTTCAGTTCAGTACTGGTGCATTTATATAGAACTGCAGTCAACATCACAGGCGTACTGCATCATATCATTTGTTTTTGTTTTTTTAAAGCAACTATAAAAGTCAAATATATGCAGTGGAGTAAAAAGCACAATATTTCCCTCTGAAAGTTAGCGGAGTAAAAGTATAAAATTGAAATACTCAAGTAAAGTACAAGTAAGTAAAAATTTAATTATTTCTACAACAATGGAAATATCAGCAGTAATCAATAAAACAGCCATCAAAACACCCGGATGAGACTGTGAGAACATATGTACATTTTGAAAAATCTACTGATTCATCATTGAGCTATTCTTAGAGTCTCATGGAGGCGATAAAGTCAAGTTTATTCTAAAGACTCCTAAAGGATTTCAATCCAGTTGTGTTTGTGTTGAGACTTTGTTGACCAATCGTTTATTGATAATAGATTATAGGCTTTTTAAAGCTCCCTCCAGGGCTGTTTTAATTTTGCTCTGTGAAGCACGTTTGTATGAAAGCTACTTTCTAAACAAGGTAGAGTTAATAATCTGGAACGAACTGATGAAGGAACAAAGGATCTGGGACAGTAGGCCTGGGCAATATGTAGGCTGAATCTAAATCTCCACACTAATGGACTCATTGTCTGTGAGGCGTGTTCCTGGTGGGTCCACGAGGATCCGCGTGTCTGACACGCCCACCAAACGGGAGAAAACATACCTCAAAGCGCGTTGCACAGCGTTGCAAGGAAACATTTTGTTCAATCCGAAAACGTTGCAAAACGTTTTGAGATTTAACTCGCCCCAGGTCACACAGCCACCCCTCACATGTGCAAACACTAATCACTTAACTGATCACTAACCAATCACTGCTTTAGTATAATCAACCAGGACAGAAACTGGTCTGAGAGTCCAGTCCAGCCTGAGTCGCTTTACAGGGGCGTCCATAATTTCAACCATGAGAAATGAGAACAGGTATGCAACTATCTAATGACTATTTCAGCATTACAGTATTGTAAAATTTGTATTGCTGTTTGGCAAGAGAAAGTCTTGTGGGATGAAGCTTAACTTTGCACTGGTATCTCAAAAATATACTATTATGAAAAAAGTGTTTGCCATTTGATGCAAATGCTTCTTTGTGGGATGTGTATATGGCATTTTGAATGCAGTGTATGATTTTGACATTTGTGGCATTTGTACTTATTCTATACATTTTATCATGTTTTAGGTTTCAAAACATCTTATCGAAGGACTGACTATCAATAAAATTCTTTTTATTGATATTACATAGTAACTAATCTAAGTAAATATAATAATTAATAAATATAATGTGTATATATATATATATACACACTCCCAACAAAAAAAATTATGCAACAGTTTGCATTAATGTTTTTGAGTTGTGACAACTTTTGAAATTATATTGAAGAAACAAACTATTTTTAGTTAGGGGAATTAGCTTTTCCTCTACAACCAAAGGCAATTTCTATTACCAGTTACTCAATTAGTGGTAGCTTAGAGACAAGTGTTTATGTTGATTACTCGTAAAAATGTGGCTCAAACAAAATTTTCACCTCATTTAAAAGTATTTTTATGTACTTAATTACCACAATCACAAACACAGGATTTAAGTTAAAAGCCATTGTAAAATTTAAGTTACTCCCAATAGATTTTCTTCAGTAGTTTTTTTAGAGCTTTTTAGGCAAATCAACATTTTTTATACAGTTAGGGTATATTGAACTGCAGTTGAGTATTGAACAGATTATATTTAAAACGTAAAAAATCTGTAAAATGTTAACTCCACTTATTAAACATTTTGTTAAACTACAGTGACAAAGTTCTAAGCAAGTGTTCATTAAATTTAAACTTTCACTGCTCACTAACCTTCTCAGAACCTGCAGCTTTTTTATACACAATTTCCCACAAAAATGGATTTTAAAAACATAGCCCCTCTTTGGACAAAAATATGTATTTTATTAAAACATATTGTTTATTTTGTCAACTGCCCATACAAGATTTGTTCAACATACAGAATATCAAATTGCTAGTACCTGGTTGGAAAGCCGTCAGAACTGCCTTAATTCTTTGTGGAATACTTTCAACAAGGAGTTGGAAACATTCCTCAGAGAATTTGGTCCATATTGACATGATAGCATCACGCAGAAGCTGCAGATTTGTTGGCTGCACACCCATGATGAGGATCTCCGGGTTCTACCACATCCTAAAGGCTCTACTGGATTGAGATCTGGAGACTGTGGAGGCCATTGGAGTACAGTAAACTCACTGTCATGTTCAAGAAACCAGTTTGAGATTATTTGAGTTTTGTGACATGGTGCATTATCCTGCTGGAAGTAGCCATCAGAAGATGGTACACTGTAGTCATAAAGGGATCCAAGACACATTCAAAGTCTCTTAAATCCCTTTTCTTCCCCATTCTGATGCTTGGTTTGAACCTCAGCAAGTTGTCTTGACCACGTCTACATGCCTGAATGCATTGAGTTGCTGCCATGTGATTGGCTGATTAGCTATTTGTGTTAACATGGATTTGAACAGGTGTTCCTAATAAAGTCGCCACTGGTGAGTGTCCAAAACAAGGTAATCTCAATAAAATCTAAGAAGTGGAATCTTTAGAAAATACTGTTCCTGAGACATTACTTTTGCACTGGCTTTCTGTCCATCAATATCAAGGAACAGATTCTAAAAACTTATAAAGTATATTTAAGTCCAGGATTTTCATTCCCTCCACCACAATGGCTGCTGTCTTGCGGTCAGATCCGAGGGTGGGCCGGTCATCGGTGATGGCAGTTTTCATCACTTGCCTTTCAAGGCTGGCCTCAAACTACATGTGTCCTTGTAAAGCAAATTCAAACAAAGGTTAGCATGTTAGTGATGATGAATGATGGAGAATGATAGCAACGGTAGGATCTTCTCCAGACAACATATTTGTTTTATAATAGATGCAAGATCAAATCCAGGATCTCTTTCCGGCTCACAGCCTGAAGCAATGATTTCAGAGTAAAACATACTGGAAGCTTCTGTTGTCCTCCCTACTGAGCACATACTCCACTGGTTCAACCACAGCAAACTGCTCCTTAAAAGTTTAAGTTGTAACAGAATAGTAACCAAAATATAAAATATTTTACAATACTAATGTCATATCTAACAATATCTCTTTCTGCAGGTTTTGTATAGATATAAAATAAAGTGAGCAAGACAGACAAAAAGGAAGCAGCAGCACTTTTATCCCTCTCACAGAAAATGTTACTCACTGTTATAACCTGGCTCAAAAAGCCACAACAAAAGGGAGACACACCATGGTAAAAGTTTAACAAAATATGTTTATTAAACCAAAATTAACAAGTATTTAAGAAGTTTATAAGCTAACATTAAAGTATGAGGTATGTAGTCTGTGGTTTCAGTAGTGTCTGTGATGGTTGCATGAATGTATGTGTGAAGGTGTTGTAGTATGCAAAACAAGATAAATACCACAACGCAATAGTCCAACCAAAGAAAACCAAACTAAATGGGAAACCAAGGAGCCGGCTCGTGAGGAGTTCTGACCTGGCCTCGACAGCAGCCTCTTTGCAGAATGAGAAGACAGTCCCAAATACTCTACAGGGCAATTAGCCCAGGTGCCCAGAGTTACTGCAATCAGCTCTTCCTCTACAAGAGGAGAGAGAGAGAGGGACAGGCCACACTCACTCATGACCCCACAGATTTTAACTAGGCCTAGTAAAAAAAATTGAAAATCAATCTTTGGTGGTCAGCGTTGTTATTGTGGCGGGCTGCCACAAGTAAATGACGTATGGGAAACACTGCTTCAGCCTACAAGTCTGCTAACACACTGTTTTACTCTATTATTTGTCTAAGCATGTTAAGTGGTCAGGGGAGGGGACTTGAAATCCTGAACTCAAGGTGAAATGAAATTAAGTTATCAAGCCAATTTTATTAAGTTACTACAACTTGAATTTTGTTGTAAACCCATTAACAAGTACATTTGAGTTTAAATTACACGCCAAATCAAGTTGATCTAATTTAATTACCAACATTATTATTTGAACACAACTCATAAAAATAAAGTTTGCGACTTAGAATTTATCTAAATAAATAAATTTTAATTTTTTTCTTGCAGCTATGCAATTAATCAAGTTGTGGTGACAGATCCCCTGAATTTCTTTTTAGAGTACACTGGCATGGTGCTGGCTGCTCACACCGCCCACCGACAAAGTAACCTGCAAATGGAAAACCAGCCAATCCACCAGCCAGATCAGCCCTGGGAGTCTGGATCAATCAGCTGACGTTATCCACTCAAAGATGGTATTTTGCTTCTTTTGCCAGCTAGCAATATGTCCGCATTAGCACCGCGACTTTGCCATATACTCAGGTATAAAGGTAGATTAACACTTTCTCACCAAGAAGCAGTCCACATGATCTTTAGCTAAAGCTAAAACTACAATCTTTTTCTGCTTTGCAGTAATGTTAGTTTTGACGTTGAACTTTGTGTTGTGGTGGGTGCTGGTTGTTTGTTTACGTTTGCAAATTTGATTTCTAAACTAATGTTTCACACATTTGTTTCTGTAGGGGAGCAGAAAAGAAGGCACCGGGAGCGTATAAACATCTCATCCTTTGGATTTTGTTAGAAAAGCAATCCTGAGCCCTTTACTTCTGTCCACAGGCTGTTATAGTGAAACCAAGACAGTCGGGGAAGGTCTAATTTTTAAAGTTCTGTGTGTGTGAGTGTAGAGTAGGTCTGGTTCTGATCCCTGCTGGCAGGATCGAGGTTCTCGTAGGTGGATTCAGATGTAGAAGCTGGAGGACAGTTCTCATAGAGGGCGATCTGTAAAAAAAGAGAATGACCTACAGTAAAATGTAGTTTCATCCCTTTTAAATACATTTTTAGAGGTGACACGTGGAGAGGGGTCCCACTGCAGACCTCCACTGTCAGGCCGGTCAGGACAGGAAATAACCATAAATAAACAGTTTTTTTATGTCCCCCACAGGAGGTAACGTGATGCATTCTCGGTTGTTTTGCTACTCTACACAATCGCGACTTTTTTTCCTTTGGATAACGTGAGCTACTCATAAGCTGTATGAAGCTAACGTTACTGTGTGTTCGGCTTTATTAAACGTTTTTTTGTAAAGCATAAAGCAAGAGCATAGGTCTGCATTTATCTTAATATGTTGACTATGACGCTAAGGTCAGTTATTTGTCCAAAAGAAGATAAAATAAAGATCTATTTCGTTTAGACCATTCCATGTAGCAATTTCACACTTAAACAGTGTGCAAAGACTTTGCTGGTTGTATGAATTCCTCTTAGTTGAATTTAAGTTTATGTAGCGTTTATGTAGTTACTACGACAGTCTTTCCCAACCCTCTCCTGGAGAAAGCTACCCCCTGTCCTACATAATACAGGTATACATCTTGTAATGCATGTGTGTTCATTTTTACAGATTTACAGTTTAATAGTCCAAAAGCTCTAGACCATAAAGTCCAGCAGGTTTCTAGTTACGGTCCATAAAGAGGGTCTGAGCTCTTATGGAAGCAGGAAAATCCTGCATAATCATATATGTATTTTCATTGAAATTATTATTTACATTACTAAGACAAATAGGCTAAAATAAACACATTTTCCAAATGAACTATACTGCATGAATGTCATAATGAACTGATTAATAATAATTAATATGATACCATAAAGGGTGGATCTGTGGTCTGTCCTTGAGCAGTAGTCTTTGTTGGTTTTATTTCAGGCTTTTGAAGCAAACTTTGTTGCAGTATCACACATCTGGGGCAAGTAGTGTGCTGCTGTGTGTGAGAGAAAGTGTTGAGGAGTCCAATTTGACCCAGTTGCTAAACTTGCGTGCTAAAAATATTCCAGAGTTAAAGTCTTGGCTGGCTCGTAAGGAGAGCAAGTGGCTATCACATGATATCCTTAACGAGATAAATGAAATGATGGCCCATGATGTGCTGAGAACGCGAGTTGAAGAAATAAAGTCGGCTGAGTTTTTCTCTGTGATTATGGACGAGACAGCAGATGGTCAAAGAGCAGGTATATCTTTCTGCCTCCGTTTTGTGGCCGAAAATCTGGAGCCAGAGGACATTTTTGGGGGATTTTATGAGACATCTAAAACAACAGCAGACACGCTTTTTCAGCTGTTAGAGGACATTCTGATAATATTCTCACTGCCAATCACAGTACATCCACTGTTACATGTTGTGAATTTGGTTGTGCATGATGTGGCCTAAAACATTCCTGCATGTCGCAACTTCATGGCACTTATTCGTGACATGATAACACTCATCCGAAATTCGCCAAAGCGTCTAAGCTGGTTCCGAGCGTTTCAAGTCTGTGTCTGACACGCTGGACCATAACAACGGCCTCCTTACAGTCCATTGCCTCCAACTACAGCGCGCTAGTGGAATTTCTCGAGGACCTGTGTTTAAATGACAGAGGTGAAGCAGGTGGTAAAGCCAACGGTCTGCTTTTGCATCTGCAGAAATTTAGCATTTTTTTCTCCTTGAAACTCATGCTGAAATTCTTCTCTCGAATGGAAGCAGTCAGTGCTGCTCTCCAAAAAAGCCAGTTGCACATACAGAAAGCCAGACTGATGATTGACACACTGAGAGAAGTCATAAAGTGTCTTCGTGAAGGATTCCAAGAATGCTGGGAAAACACAATTGCAGCAGCACATGACCTGAATTTGTAAAACCCCAACTGTGCCCAGACCAAGAAAAATGCCTCGCCGACTGGAAGATGGAGGCGCGCCGCCACACAGCTTTGAAACAGCAGAAGCAATGTTTCGACAACAATACTTCCAGATCACGGATACAGCATCAGCATCCCTGGACTGCAGATTTAGTCCTTGTGCATTTCAACACATGCAAGATGTTGAGGATTTTGTGGCCAGAAAGAGCATCTGCCAAAACATAATACAGTTCCATGGGGATGATTTGGATGAGACCAGGCTCATACTGCATCGTGGTATGTGCATGGACGTAGCAAAACGACGAGGAGTTTGCCTAGCTACTTTTCAAGATGTTGTGGACTTTCTAAAAGGCGATCCAGGAGAACACTTGAGAACCATGTTGCCAGAGATCACCAAACTTGTAAAACTCGCGCTAACTGTCCCTGTAACATCCTGCAGTTCATAAAGGTGATTTTCAGGCCTGCAGCGACTGAAAACCTATCTGCGGTCCACAATGGGACAAACGAGACTGAATCATGTTGCTGTATTGAACTGTCGTAAGCACATATCATGAAATATGAACCTGGATGTAATCGCAGATGAATTCATCAAGTGCACGGCTGCAAGGTGTAACACTTTCCTATTAAAGAAGTAACGTTAATGGTGAGTGACAACAAATCCATTTAGTTAGTTGATTATTATTTTCCATGGGTTGTGTAGGCTTTCATTAGTTAAACTTTTGATCTCAAATCCCTGTTCGTTGTGCGTGTGTGTCTCTGTTGTTTCTGTTATTTTCCTACAGTGCTGAAATGTGTGCTTTGAATACTTAGGCCTACTCTAAATCTGTATAGCCTATCAACAAGAAACGTAGAGTTTTTTTTTTTTTAGTTGTTGTTTTTTGCAAAAGGTTTGTTTTGGCCATCGTTTAGAGCACCCACCGGCAGAAACATAAATCCGCGCCTATGTGTCAAGGCTTTTATTATTTATTTATTTATTTATTAATCTCTGCCGGTAACATTCGTTACTACAGACCCCCACGAAGCTCAAATTGTAGTCCAGTTCACGCTGTTGCCAGTTTTTCCTATTAAATTCAGCTGATAGCAGTAATATATTACTCTTCAAAGGGAAATTATGAATCGTAAGTGTGTGTGTGTTTTTTTAACAAGACTGGAAGAGAGGCTATACACTTACTCAAAACCAATATGTTTTTCTGTGAATGGATGAGGCTAGCTGTATGGACGGAGTTAATGTCCTATTTTAACAGAATAAGTAAGTAGTGCCTGTAAAAAAGATACTGTTAGTAGTTGAATGATTGAAGCGATATACAGTCATGCTAAGTAGACAGAATAGGCTCAAATCAATATGCAATATTTAAGGAATTCGCCTGCTGGTTTCTCTTTACGATGTTGAATTAAATATAAATCAATGACAAAATACCTCTCCCTATGTCTACGTGATTAAACTTTATAATTTTTGAATGCGTTTCCCGTCAAATCGCAAAACTTTTATTTTGTAATTTTTGCGTGTATTTCCTGTCCTGACCGGCCTGACAGTGGAGGTCTGCAGTTGGACCCTCTTGGACATGTGAGAGCAGGAGGCAGGAAAACCATAACAACCAGTTTGTGCACAAGGGAGGTTGTTAGGGTCAGAGTGAATCTGAGTATTTTTCCAACCTTGATGTCAGAACTCAAGACTCACTCACTGTGTGCCCAAAGATGTTTAAATGAACACTCTAATTTTCACTCCTACGTGCAGTGAAAGGCTGCACTGTAGGCGTGAAGGAGAGCTGCGCTGCAACACAACAAGGTGACTAAACACAGCAGAGTTCAGTAAAGAAAGGATCAGCATGTGATCGGTGTTATTTAAGCCGATACTATCTATTAAAATTTCTCCTGATTCCAATCCTGAGAATTAACTACTGTCTCCTGCACTGGTACATCTTATCCAACAGAGAGAGTAATCAAAGAGTTAAAGAAAGTCACCTCCATGTTTGTGCCATCTGAATTTCCTCTGGTCTGCAAACCTGTGAAACAGACAAAAGTATTTTTCTCTATTATAAATGATGAAACAAACCAATAAAAACTAATCTTATTGTGCACATTCCTCATGTATTAGCATTTAGTTGAATTTCTTTGTTTCTTTAACGTGTCTTTCGCGTTCATTACATTTTGTGGGTGTGTGAGCTCAGGGGCAGCCTGTTGCTCAGATTTGTTCCAGTGAATTACATTTACTCATTTAGATGACGCTTTTATCCAAAGCAACTTACAATCGCTATATATGTCAGAGGTCGCACACCTCAGGAGCTAAGTGTTAAGTGGGGTTAAGTGTCTTTCTCAGGGACACATTGGTGTGTTATAGTGGATTTAAATCCAGGTCTCTCACACCAAAAGCATGTGTTATCCACTGCGCCATCACTGCCCCAGAGCCAGCCAAACTACAGTATGTGTTGTTGCAAGTCTTGACATGAGTGTCCTGACTGAAATGTCATTTTTGATGAGAAATGGGAAGTTTCACTTGTTGTCGTTGCTGTGTAAGAGTTTCCTGTTGCCTCACCTTTAGGTTTGATGTATTTCTGAATAAAGATTATCATCAGTGTCAGCCCTGGGACGCTGACAATCATGACAGGAATAGAGACAACATACATCAGCACAGCGATGGTGGAGGTCCAATCTGTGGTGGAGGTTGAAGAGAAGAAAAAGTTTGTTTCCTGATTAATAAATGATGATTTAACATGTGGGACCTGAGGCCCTGTTCACGCAGTGCTGTCAAACTAATAGTAACACCTGAATAACTGTCTTATTTTAAAGAAAATATGCTAAATCTAAAAACAAAAGACTATAGTTTATATAAATACACATGCATTTACATATTTAAGTTCTGTAGAAGAACATCTTGTTGAAGAAAAGTTAATTCCTTGAAGAGAAGAATTTTCTGGAACACATTGCGTTCTTTCTCATTGGGTAGTTCACCAGACTTCACCCACAGGGTCCATCAATGAAGTGGAAATAGTCTGTCGGAGCTCATTGCACTTAATCAAGGTACACAAAATCAACAAATATCAATAAAACTATTAAGCATTTGATTTTCAGCTTTTTTTTCTTTCTGGCAGGTGTCCAGGAAAATCATAAAATTGGACACCACATTCAAAGTCCGGACAACACTGACTGAACCGTGTGTGAATCATTCTTCAGCTGAGAACAATGCTTTCATCTGGGGACAGGTCTTTTAAATTAAATTATTTTGTTATAGCCATTTGTTCAACCCTGTCTGTCATATTGTAACCACTAGACAGACAAAGTCCAACCAGTTATGGCATCTTGAGCATTGAGAGGAAAAACAGGGCTCACGATTTGTTCTAATCTGGATGAAGCTGGCCCGTCATTTTTGTTTATTTTGAGCTATATCTTGCATTAATATATACATGCGCTTTAATAAACTCATGTAGTTGCATAAAAAACAAGTAATAATATAATAATAATAATCTTTATTTATAGAGCACTTTTCAAAACCATGTTACAAAGTGCTTCACAAGTGCAAAGACAATAAACACATATAAACAGATTGCAAGATATGATTAAAAGAAGGAAAGACTTAATCAAAAAACGGTTAGTAGAAAGATAAATAAAATCAGGGAAAGCTCTCCTGTGAGAGTATGTTATAAGAAGAGACTAAAAAGAATATACCACTGACTCAGCCGTCCTGATTTCCTGGCGGGCTGTGTGAGAGCCTCGGGGCCCCGACAACATAACCCACAGCCTTCAACACAAACTCCACATGAGGATAAAAACATATAAAAGTAGTAAGCAGATCGAGGTCGGGGGAAAACATTGTCAACATCAGAAAGGCTTGAATCACGGAGAGACATCCGCTTTGTTTTGGAACCGACAAAACAGACAACTAACGTTACTGCAAAGCACGTGAAGTATATTGGGATTTTGTGCTTTAGTTGGCTCAAGTTAGATAACGTTAGTATTTAGCCTCTTTAAGAAATAAATGACCATTTGAACACAGCTTCTGTGGTAAATGGCCGAAGTTTCAGTGTGTTAACACACTCCAATTATTGTACATTCTTCTAAGGGAGAACATGTTTACATTATACCCACAGTCTGTTTATAAAATGCATACATACATACACATCCCTTCTATTTCACTAGCTTTCATTCCAAAATGTTCTCATAGCGGAGTCTCTGTTTAGTTTTTCTGAAAAGCTACAAGTTCAACATCCAAGTTCTCACTCATCCGTGATTGGAGCAACTATTTAAACTCACCATCTGAAACGCTGACCTCAAAGTCCCTGAATGATTCTGGAACCGAAGTCCCGCCCAGACCACACCTGTACCGTCCTGAGTCAGACTTGGTCAGATTTGTGATGGTAACAGTCACAATTCCTCTTCCAGACGATCCGTTTCTGTATTCAATGCTGTATCTGCCTCTCTGAGCTCTGACATCATCTGTTTTAACCAGAATATCTTCTGCTTTACATTCGTTCTTACAGAAGAACTTCCTGCTTCCAGAGAGAGTGAAGTAGCAACTAATTGCACCAGTTCCTCCCTCAGCTCCTGCATAAATGTCGAGTTTTGCGCTGACGAGCCCAGTGTTTCCACCACACAGTGCTGTTGGAAAGATGAACAGAGAACCCTGATGGTCAGTACTTCCTGTGTTGTACACTGACTGTAAAACAGACTGCAGGTTAATGAGGGTGGTGTAAGAGGTGACAGAAGGTCCAAGGAACAATACAGAGAGATCAAATGAGCAGAAGAGGTGAAGATGAGAGGATGAGATGAGATGAACTGACTCTACAGCAGTTGTTATGGTGGTTGCTGTTTGTGCACTTTTAGCCGTTTTCAAATTCACCTACTTTCTAACCTGAACTAGATAAATGAGCAGCAATTAATAACGGATGATGAATATTAACTTTTTTACATTTCATTGCAGTGGACTGGATCAGATACTAGAAACTAGTAACAGAAAACATCAGAGAACAACAGGACATCTGAATAAGAACACAGCAACTGAAAAACATTTATCATTCAACATTTGGACAAATGTCCAGCAGTGTGTGCTGCAGCTTTAAAGAGACAGTCAGGTAATCAGTCCTCACCTGAGAAGAAGCAGAAGAACAGAACACGGTGGATATTCATTCTGAATTTGATCCTGATGGAGACAAATCATTCAACTGCAGGAGAACTGCCTCTATCACTTCACTCCTTCCACTCTGTCTGATCAGTCAGGAAGATGAATGTGGTTTAACTTAACATTTCCTTCCTCTATCTCTCTTTCTGTATCTGTTGGTTTGCTATCTTTAGTTTCATCCACAATATGCTGACTGAATATATTATTAAATCATACACTTAAAAAAACTAAGCAAGTGGGGGTAGTGATAGCGCAGGGTATAATACACATACCTTTGGTGTGAGAGACCCGGGTTCAATTTCCCTCTTTAATATATCTACCAAGGTGTCCCTCAGTATAGCAGTTGTAAGTCTCTTTGGATAAAAGCGTCAGCTCAATAAATGTTAACCCATGTCCTGTTCAAATTTAAATACAAATGGTCGGATCAGTAAGTACGTAAGCCCTAAGTGGCCATCGATTCAAATCTTTTTCTTACTCCGTTTTCCCGTGATAACAAGATAATTATCTCATGACCTCGAGATAACGACTGTTGTTTTCTCATGATCTCAAGATAATGAACCATAACTGAACACAGGGGTCAGCAGGTGCATTTCTTTACGATAATTTCATGGTCCTTGGCAGTCACTGGTTAGCTCAGTTGGAAGTGAGCTGGATTGCAGGTTTGACTCCAGCTCTTTGCATTTTCTCTTATTCTTTTTTTGTGTGTGTGTTTTTTTTAACATTCACTTCAACAAAGTTGTTATGAAGAGATTCAGGGGAATCCAATCACACATTTTCAGATGGGTATTTCAAAGTTTCTGAAATAGCTGTCAGGAAATGTGTAGTTAAATGGATCCCCATGAATGAGAAGCAGATGAACTGCCTCTGCCTGGGAATGATCCATGTCCATATGTTGATGAATGTGGATAGCCAGGATGCGCACGATCCAGCACGTGATTAATTGTGAGCATGTGAATCACTTATCTTCATAAGAACTTTGTTGAAGAAGATTATGAAAAAGTTTGCCTTCTATGAGAATTGAACGCACAATGTCAAGACCAAGAATCTTATACTCTGCTGACTAAGCTAATCAGTCTCACTGAACACCATACTGAAATTACCATTAAGAAAGGTTCCTGCCGACCCCTGTGTTTAACTACTGTTGTGATCGAGATCACGAGAAAATTATCCCGTTATCACGGGAAAACGGAGTAAAAAAAAAAAAGATTTGAATCTATGGCCGCTTAGGGCTTCTGTAAGTAAGAGACTTACTTGACCTAGCTTTTATCTCAAGTGAAAACCTGAGGTTTCTTGTTCGTGATTACCTGTGCTCAGGTTGACACATTAACAATCACTGCACGTGACAGTCTTCAGTGTCTCTGGATGTGAGACTGAGCATAAGTGCATGTATGTGTGTGGAGTTCTGCCTCAAAAATGGCAGTGCTATCAGAGAGCAGTTTTATGTGAAACATTATCAGCAAGGCAACTGATATGTGCAGCACAAATCACAAAGCTGCTTCAAGTAAGAAAGTTACTGAAAAAGAGAAGGTTTCCTCTTTTTGATGATATTTGCTCTGGTTAACACACTGACACTCAATACCCAAACTTCTCTATTTTTTCAAACCTCAAAACCAAAATATCCTCCAGCAGCATCGAATGTGGGCTTTCTGTCCCACACAAAAATGTTTTTGTACTTTTTCCATTAACTGAATAAAGGTATCTTATTTACTTTAAATAACAAAACAAAATTAAATAAAAACTCTTTATTTTAGAATAACAGTACTAATTATATACGTAAAATTAATGCTTTAAAACAACTGAAAACTCCACCTCTCAGTGACTTTATTTACGTACTACTTATTATTTACTTTGTCCTGATGTTTAACAACAAAACAATGATCTATTAGTCAGATGAACAGTTTAATTTAAAATGGAAATAAGCTTTGGTTGCAGCTTTATTTATTCATTATAGATTAATAAAGACATTGATGTAGCACCTACATTTTTATTTATTTATTTCAACTCTTTAGGTTTAACTTAATGATAAGGAAGTTAAAGTACATCTAGTTCACAATAAAGATAACTGAAATATTGCAGCATTAAAGAGAGTCAAGTAATCAGCAAATAACCTGTAACATGTATATGAAAATACACAATCAAGGACAGTCAAGCATATAGATACATATGCATTTAAACCTACTAATACTTATAAACTTGTATTGTGGTACATTATATATAATATACTCGTGAGAACTACTAATAAATATTATCTTAATCACGAGTATATTTTGTTGGACAAATATGTTAAATTCAACTTTACTAATTAATTGTTGACTGCTTAGCTCGGATTGCAAGAGTACAGAGATGAAGTGAGGAAGACGTTTTTTTTTTTTTAAATACAGTTTTATGTTTTAGTGTGTCTCTGCAGTCTCTTCTGCCCTGACATTTGCTCGACCTCCAGAGAGCTACTGTTGTACATGATCATATTTCAGATTATATATGTTGATTCCCAGTAAAGAGGAAGCGAAAGTTCGCTCTTGCTGGCAACTCAACCCTTAAGATAAATAAAAAAGGCGTCTCTGAGGACGCGTGCGTGTAGCTCACACGAAGGGAAGCGTGAAAAGAGGTGTGAAGATAAGGAGTTTTCAGCTTTAAATTTATATTATTCTGAGTTTATAATATTTTTTAATAAGTTTTAAAACTTGTATTTTGAGATAACATTCTCTATACGTATCCCCTGATGATGTCAAAATAATTGTTTTGAACTGCAATGTGACATTTGCTAATGTGACAGTTCCCTTATCTGTGGTTAAAGGAGCAGGAGGAAGGCCTTTTCTCTCCTTTTTAACATCAGAAAGAAATGAGAGCAGGATGAGTGTTTAAATGACTTGATTTAATGTATTCTGCATTTGGAGTGATGCATTTAAAACGGATTTTCATTTGTACATGCATTTAAGATTACGTAAGAGATGCTGAGCACGTGCACTCAACTTCTTTGGTCGACCATGGCGAGGCCTGTTCTGAGTGGAACCTGTCCTGTAGAACCGCCGTATGGTCTTGGCCACCGTGCAGCAGCTCAGTTTCAGGGTCTTCTTATAGCCTAGGCCATCAGTGTTGTTTTGGTGATGTCTGTGTTTTTCAGTTATCTGCGGACAGCATGATTCATGGCAGGACGACAAAAACAGCTTTTTACATTTTTCATTCTTTATTTTGTTTAGAATCCACATCAGTGTACTAATAATATAAGATTTAACACAATGACTTACTCAAGATAAGCTAGCTGCCCAGCATCCGTGTACCTACTTTGTATATTGCATTATTAGAACATATGATAATTTGACATGACATGGTAAATAATTCAATTACATTATGAAACATTACAACTTTGGCACTGTGTAAGCCATTTAATTCATCGTAAACAGCAAGAAACCATACTGTGTGTGTCACAGTTTATTAGTACTTTTGACTCTTTAATGAGTATTTATCTGAGTTCGCAGTGACAAAAAATTAAAGAACAAAATGTGCCAGCAGCTTACTGAACTTTAAAATATTTCTTGTCTGAAGAAACACCATCCACAACAACGATTTTGATGGTCTCGAGGGCTGATGACAAAGACTTGGTCAGCTGTGTGATGCTCACAGAAACATTTCCTGCTCTTTCATATCTGATGAAGTATCTGCCTTTGTGAGCGCTGACACCAGTTGTTTCAATGAGGATGTCCTCTGGTTTACGTTCTTTGCAGAAGAACATCGAGCTTCCATATGAAGAAAAGCGGCATCTAACTGTGATATCTCCTCCTTCAGTTCCTGTATGGACAGATGGGATCTGGGCATTGGTGAGACCAGTGTTTCCATCCTGCAGAGCTGCTGAAAAGATGAACAACAATAGTTACTGTCTGAACTTCCTGTAAGATGCTGCAGTCTGATCACAACATTTGCGGCTTCACATTTACCGTAAAACTTCAATTAACAGCCGAGTCCCAAATAGCCGTCTATCCCGTTTACTGGCCTGGTGTGGATAAACATTTCGATAAATAAACGCAGGTCTCCACTAGACCCCTGATTTGGTTTTTACAGTTCTGGTTCTTTGGATGTTTAAAACCACTCTTACCCGTGTAGCCAGCATGGTACAAGAGAAAACAATGCAGACTCCCATTACCTTTGAAGCGCTCATTAAGTCCGAATGTGTCCCTTCTTTTATTACCGATAAAAAGAATCAAAACTGCTTTTCATAAAAAATAAGTCCGTTGCTATCTGTCTGCTAACTTCTGCCACACTTCTCTCATCCTGCACCGTGTTGTTTGGTTTGTTTTCATTACATTGCTTCCTACAAAATAAAAGTGCATAAGCCATCTGTCAGAGCTAGATCAAATTAATTTGATATAATATTTTCTATACCAGTAATATTCATACTGTTTGAAATGCAAAAGAAATTAAAGGCCTTTCCCATATGGACGTCTGTCCCAAATATAGGCAGGGTCAATTCAGTGATTTTAGCAAATCAAGCCAATTTCTTATATTTAATTATTTTATAATTTAGATGATTTATTTTGAGAATAGTCTTTTGGATTTATTGATTGCTCATGTATTTAGCTGATCTGATTAACTTAGGTTTCAGTCAGCTGTGGAAAGAGGAAGAGGTGTGTCTGAAGAGGTCTTTTGGGTCTGAACCTACGGGCAGAAACTAAAGTCATGACCTCATATTTAGTTTGACAGTATTTTTGTTGTTTTAAATTTTGTAATCAAAGGAAATGAGCGACTCTTATATTTTGATCACTTAAACGTGAGAGTCAGACGTAGAGCCCTGTAACCTGGCACAGCGGTTTTAAATTGAAAATGGACAAGACAAAGTCAAAGACTTCGGAGCTGTTGGAAGAACCACTGTTTGGACGTTTTTGGAGCTGTGACAATGGAAAGAAGGACGTACTGGACGGAGCACAATCAGCTGATTCCCCAGTCTACAGATGCCCTGTGAACAAGGTAACCGACTCAAGCCCGTGAGTAAATTACTTCATGGAAGAAAGTTGAGGAACTATAAACAAACTTTAAAAGATGAACAATGAAAAGAACGGGATAAAATGTCGGAATGTTTCTAAATGGAAAGACGGAGCCGAGTGAAATGTTAAAAATCAACATCTGAATTAAAATGCTGATGGAAACAAAAGACTTTGATAAACTGTGATCGGATCAAAGAACCATGACGTCTAAGAACAGTAACACAGAGGAAAAGGAGCTAAAAACTCTCAGAGGTCACAGTGCACACACATAACTAATGAGCTCAAATCACTACTTGGAGACGGTGGAAATACCGAAAGGGTGTTTAATGGGGTGGAACAATTAAAAGGGATGCTAAACGAATTTAAGGACACTAATGCTGCTGTTCAAATGCTTTTGCCTGATGGAATTAAGGAAAATGAGAGAGTGGACTGGTATGAGACTAAAATGGAGACATTTGAAAAATTCCTACGGGAAGTGGATTCATGAAAAACGTCTTCTCAAGATCCTCAAATGATTGTTGAGCCTCATGTCAGAATTTCCAATGTGTCTAAACAATCCAACAAATCCAAATGTTCAAAACAGTCTAAACAATCAACCACATCTTCACCAATATCCTCAGCTCGTCTTAAATTAGCCTCAGAGAGGGCTGCTCTCCCGGCACACGTCTGCATTAAAGGAGAAACATGGAGTTGAAGTGGGAAAGAACGGACTACAAGCAAAACTGGAAAGATGAAGATGAAGAATGCCTCTGAGCCAGATCAAAATCAGCAGCAGCTAACACAAAATCAGCAGGACAGTGACTCTTCTGAAGAATCCAGCTCAAGTAATCACAGTACTAAATTATTGAATGTAATCCAGAGGCAAGGTGACATTGCAGATCTACTAATGTTACAGCATAAACAATCCTCACTTCCCTCTAGACAAATCCCAGTGTTTGATGGGGACCCCTTAAGTTTCCAAACATTTATTTTTGCATTTAAGCATGGTATTGAAAATGAAACTTATAGTGATGAAAACAGACTTTATTAACTTGAACAGTACACTAGTGGCCAACCCAGTGGGCTATTGAGAAGCTGCTTCCACATGAAACCAGACAGAGGTTATGCTGAGGCACAGAGGCTTCTGAAAGTTCACTTTGAAGATGAGATAAAAATTTCAAATGCGTACATAGACAAAGTTTTTAATTGGAACAACGTTAAATCTGATGTTGAAAATGCCCTGTATGCCTTTGCTTTTTATCTCAGCGGATCGTATCGAAACTTCTCTTTTATCTTTTATTCCCCACGCCATACAGGCACTAAATTTAAACTGAAAGCATTTTTAAATGTGTTTATTGTAGGTCGTAACCTACTTTATTTCCATCGCCCGCGCTGTTTTCCATTTTCTGTTGTTGTATGTTGACGGTGGTGTCGTACTCTTAACTGTGTGTATTTATTTATTTAATTTTAACTGTGGTGTCACTGTTGTATATCTGTTCGGAGAAGTCAAAGACAAATTTCCACTAAGGTGGACAATAAAGCCTAATAAAAACAACAAAAAAAAGGTATCCTGAGAATGAGAGGAAGAATCAACAGATCAGCCATGCCAGTAAGCATTAAGAATCCCATAATCTTGCCCAAGAAATCCCACATATCTGAGATCACTCTTAAACACATACACATCCAAATTGGCCATTCTGGTAGAAATCACATGTTATCTAAACTGGGACAAAAATACTGGATATCCTCTGCAAACTCTTTGGCCCGTAAAATAATCAGAAACTGTGTTTTCTGTAGAAGAATGCAGTTCAAAGTAGGAGAACAGAAGATGGCAGATCTCCCTAAAGACCGCATAATACCAGACTTGGTCGAACCAATGTGAAAAGGTGGGGTGTCACTTTCACTTGCCTAACCAGCCGTGTAGCTAGGAGCTTGGACACTAAGTCTTGGTGTATAGATAAGATGCTTGCCTTTGGTGTGGGAGACCTGGGTTCCATTCCCATTGTGAAACATCTTCTATTGTGTCCTTGAGCAAGACACTTAACCCCTAGTTTCTCCAGAGGCGTGTCACCTCTGACATGTATAACAATTGTAAGTCACTTTGGATAAAAGCATCAGCTAAATGAATAAATGTAGCTCACATGCACAATTTACAAAATTGGGTTCACAAGAAAATTCAATATTTTAACACTATTTTGATCAAATATTCAATGCTGAAATATATAAAGAGGGGGTCTGGAGGTTCTCCCCTAGAAAATTTTGAGCACTAAACACTTAATTTCCTGCATTCTAGAGACATTTTCTGCACCAATTTATGGTAGAATTGTCTTTATTTATATGAAGTGATTCAGATGACAATTCAAACAGAATATAATGCAGCATTCAGCAGCTTGTTTTTTGAGCTAAATTACACCAATGAAATTAATCCAACATTTGTGCACTAAGTACAAACACACTGTGCAGTATGAGTTGTTACAATTAGTTACACCCTGGCTAGATAAGGTAATGTAATGTAATATGCCAATTTCTTCACTGATTATTATTATCGGTTTTTGCGTCTTAAAGCTGTTTGAAATATAGTGGGTAATGGGAATTTCATGAGAACCATCTTTAAAACACTGCCATGTAACTAATCTCACTAGTGGCCTCCACTAGGTAAATGTGTGTGATGCTTTAACATATGTTCAGAGGGGTCAGGACTTTAAGTGGCTCACCACATGTACCTTGGACATGGTGTCTTTCTATAGATCCCCTAGGGAACACTGAAAGACACCATGTTCCTTCGATGAGATACATTATACTCCCACCCTGAGACTAAGATAAAATCTGCATGAGCTGTTACACTGGAGCTCACTCGGATGATACTCTCTGATGTGTATGTGTCCCTGTGAGTTCCTTCTGCAGAAGACTTGAATAAAATTCACAGTTGTTTACTTGAGCTGTTTATTTAAACACGCTTTTTCCCACCACAAGTGTTAATTGGCTTGAAAGCAGCGGGGATAAGGAATTGGGTTCCGGTTTGTTTTTTTCCTCGTCCCGGTGATCAGCGCATCTGGGTGTTGTAGTTTCATGTGCGTTAGCTTGTCGGATGTTTCCATTCACGTAAAGTTACACTACAACGGCGGCGCAACCCCAACACACCGACATGGTCCTCATACCCGGGGCGGCTGTGGCTCAGGAGGTAGAGCGGGTTGCCCTTTCCAGGCTGCATGTCGAAATGTCCTTAGGCAAGATGCTGAACCCTGAATTGCACACTGGTGGAAAAGCCGTGTATGAATGTTAGTTTCTGTTTGAGCACATAGGCTCAGTGTATAAATGTGAGTGAATGTAGTGTAGTGTAAAAGTGCTTTGAGTGGTGAAAAGACTAGAAAGGCGCTATACAAATATGGAGCATTTACATACACACTGACCAGAAACCTGCAGCGGGACTGCTCGCCATAGTGTCCTCGGCCTCAACCGCCACTTTCTGAATTTCAGACACTTTCCTTTTCTCAGGCGAACACTGATTTTACCTGTACTGCCGTATGACATCAGTCACACCAAGCGGAGTAAATTATAAAGTCACACACACAAAAAAAAGTGGTTATTTATGACGTTACGGCATTTATTTAATCCTACGAAACGGAATGGGTCAGAGAATATCTTCCAATCGTGCAAAAAAGACCTTGTCATGATACTGATTCATGATGTCTGAGACTTTTCCAGGAAGCAAAGGACTGGTTCGCAGTGTCTTGGTTAAAACTTAAAACCAGTACTCTACATAGACCTATCAACAAACTTTTATCTACTCCTGGAGTCTGAAGAATATCATAGATGGTATGTTTTAGAGCCTTTCCATTTCTAGTCCACGTCCATAACAGCTTTCAGTTTCGGCCTGTTCTAAGTAGGTGTTTAAACAGGAAAGGGGTCTTCTATCCAAATCATTTTCAAAATCAAAATATCAGCTTATAAGTCGGTTCTTTTTCAGTTTAAAATTGCCACCAAAATCCTACATCAGTAGTGCTTCAGCATTTAAACTGATCAACATCTGCACAAATCCTCCATCATACAGGATTTACACCACATGATTGTAAAACAATGCTTTCCTGGACCAGCAGCAACAATATCAAATCATTTCCCTGCACACACAAACACACAGTCATCATCGTCGCCACGGAAAGGCCACCCTCTTTCACTTAAAAAACGTAATGACAGCCACACAGTGCTTGAGCACCTCCCGCCAGTACCGCTTCTCTGCCTCCAGCTGTTGAACTAGTTCACACTGTCCCGAGCCGAAGCAAGGCTAGCATGTGTTTACAGTGTTCTGTGCTTTTCTCACATGATCGAGGTGTTTCCAGTCAGAAAAACCAACAACAAAAAATTTTCGTGGTTGTTAGTAACGTACAGGCAAAGCAGAAAATGTTATCAGTGGATGGTAAATAGGTGATCCAGTCTCTGGAAACTGTTTCCACATTTGGAAGTTGACAGCAAAGCTGATCATAGTTAGGGAGCCCACCTTACCGCCCAAACCCCCGTCACCAGTCTTGCCAGATTGGGCGGGTTCCCGCTTTTGAATTTGATTATGCGGGTCAAGATTTGTTTGGGTGGGTGGACAAAATTTGGCTGGTTTGGGATCAATTTGGCGGTTTTTAACAGTAGCATTTTATAGGTAATTTGAAACAAAACTCAAAAGTGCATGTACTCCATCCAATCAAACATCATTATCTGAGCAACGCCCACTTCAAAGTCACGTTGCTCACGGTACTAGACAGGTACAAACGAGTGTGTGTAGGATATAGTCATTTCACCGTAAGGTTTTGATGGTGTCATTAACTATAAGGAGGGCAACACTCCAGTCCAGCAGGTGGCGCTAATGCACCTAAAACGGTTTATTTATGTATGTTACGGCTGCCGGTGTGTATTTCTTGTATGTAAAGTATGTAGCCTATGTAAATGTATTGTAACGTAGGTAGGGAAACGCAGAAGTTAAAATACTGAAATAAATACTGATAACATATTTTGGGCGGTTTTGTGTGTGTTTTGGCGGTTTTTGAACAGTTTTTGGGCTGGAAATCATCAGCAGGATCTGGCAACACTTCCCGTCACAGGTTGAGGTTGGATATTTGGTCCTTCTGTTATGACAGGCAGCAGGTCTATGATCGTAAAGTTCAACTTAGATTTATTGTGGTTTTACCGATACTCGGGTACACAGCTTCTCCACCTCTCAGTCTCTGTAACTAACGTGACCCACAAAACATGCCCTAAAATTACAGTAAATTTACTTACTGTGGTCTAACTGTTATAAAGTCTCACGACAGTCTCGTTTTCAGTCCAGCTCACTAACCATTTCGTTATCATCCAATACTTTTAGCTGTGCTGACATTGCTGAGCCTACGATGGAAGATACACAGATTGTTACTGGAAAGCAGCAGGCGAGCTAACAATGTAGCACGTCGGCTAAACGCAGTAAATGTAATGTTATCATGTAACGAGCATGGATTGGTTCGACCTGCAGCTGATAAAACTATTATTGTAACGTTGCAGTGGGAGTTTAAACCAGCATAATGCCCCTTCAAAGATTAACATGCTGTCTTCTGTGTTTAATACAAAATAATGCCAGTGTAAACACGTGTGTTTCGCAAAATGCCAAACTTTCCTCATCCAGCCTGTTTAAAAGCAACTTAGTTTAACTCTTAATATACTCATAATATTTTCTCAGGAGCGGTAAGAAGGTGTTTTTAAATTGTCACCTTGTCGCCCTGTAATCTTTCAGCCCAGTTGGAAGCAAGATCAATATCACTCACATAACATTACTAGTCTGAAGTCATGATAGCTGCTCTGTGAGGCTGTACTTAGACACAGAGATGCTTTGAGTATATTTAAAATTTGAGAATATTTACCATGATTAGCGTGTTAACATGCTAAAGTTTGCTAATTAGAAAACAAACTACTGCTGATGGGAATGTCAGTTTTCGGATATTTGGTCATCATAAACCAAAGACATATAATTTTGATCTGTTGATGGCGCTGGAAAGGAAGTTACCATGGTGATCCCAAGGGAAGATGAATGTCTGAACCAAATTCTATCCATCCATCCAAAAGAGGAAGAGATTGTTTTAGTCTGGACTACAGAGGTGGACCGACCAACAGACGCTGCTAGCTTGGTTAAAAATAACCAATGGGTGCAACAAGTAGCTTAACACGTACAACATGGACATATTCAGAGAATAAACTTTCTCTGTAGAAAACACCTCTGTAAGAGGATGCTGTCGATGATGAGAAAGGTATGCTGCTTATGAAAAACACATCATCTTAACTCCGGCTTTTCTGTTCCATCACTGCGCGTGCTCCTGCATGTGATTTACAGAAGTGTTTTCTTTTTTACAGTAAATCAAAGCACACAGTAACCTATCAATGCCTGCTCACCACCCGCCTCATGACGCACTGATAAACTGTTGGTGCATTTTCTGGTGGGAAACATTATGAGGAATCACATTAAAGAATTTAGGGAGACTCATTTTGATTCATTATTGACAAAGAAAGCCAACTAATGTGAGCTTCTACAATTCCATGTAAAATGTCTGAACCAGTTGTATCGCTCCCGTCAAAGACTCCATTGACAAATACCTTGCAGATCATCTTACTTTATTCAAACTCAACAGAAACATAAATAAAACTCTTGGTTTGTCTTTCCGCTGTTCCATAAATCACCAACTCTGGTTTGGTCGATATCAACCCTTTATTTATAGAGTTATAAGTGAAAATATTCTGGCTCTACAAGCTGCCTCTCTCATGCCAGACCTCCCTCTTGCACCTCTCCTGATATTTTCACAATTAAATGAATTAAGAGTTTATTTTGGATTTTTTTACTTGATTAATCTGGCAGTTAAATTAAAAATTACTTTTCAAATTAAGATTTTACATAAAAAAACACATGATAATCTTATAAAATCCATCACATTTTCAGATTGAGCTCCTTTGTAAACCAGCAAGTCTAGATGGGGCCCTTTATCATGTTTCCAATGTCCATGAGTTGTTTCCAGTTGCCTCGGATTTATCGGATGACCCCTAGGAGGGCCCTGACCCCTAGGCTGGGAACCAGTGGACTAAACAAGGTCACTTT
Organism: Micropterus dolomieu; assembly: GCF_021292245.1. Classification (NCBI taxonomy): domain Eukaryota; kingdom Metazoa; phylum Chordata; class Actinopteri; order Centrarchiformes; family Centrarchidae; genus Micropterus; species Micropterus dolomieu. The sequence continues at coordinate 843 of NW_025742255.1, read as the reverse complement.
CTGAAGCTGTCTGAGCCATTGAGGCTTTGACTCACTTCACTGCTTCAGATGACAAAGTGTACGTTGCCATCTGCTGGTAAAGCGAACACTCTGCAGATAACCTAGAACTGTATTGGACACAAAGCAGCTGCTGCTGTCATGTGGTGGGAAAGGTCCAGCTTTTATCATGTGATTTATCTTACAACAACTGCTATTTGAACTGTAGTTAGTTTAATATTCAATGCAAAATTGGAGATTAGTGGTGGAAAATATTTTTTTTAAATATATATGCAGTATTGACATCCATATGTGGTATAACACTTGTTTATTGGCATTATATACTCCATTAAGACTCTTCAGCTGATCCAGAATGCTGCAGCACGTGTTCTGACAGGAACCAGGAAAAGAGATCACATTTCTCATGTTTTAGCTTCTTTGCATTGGCTTCCAGTAAAATCCAGAATAGAATTTAAAATCATTCTTCTTACCTACAAAGCTCTTAATGGTCAGGCACCATCTTATCTTAAAGAGCTCATAGTACCTTACTACCCCACCAGAGCACTTCGCTCCCAGAATGCAGGGTTACTTGTGGTTCCTAGAGTCTCCAAAAGTAGACTAGGAGCCAGAGCGTTCAGCTATCAAGCTCCTCTCCTGTGGAACCAGGTTCCAGTTTGGGTTCAGGAGGCAGACACAATCTCCACATTTAAGAGTAGGCTTAAGACTTTCCTCTTTGATAAAGCTTATAGTTAGGGCTGGCTCAGGTGAGTCCTGAACCATCCCTTAGTTATGCTGCTATAGGCCTAGACTGCCGGGGGATTTCCCATGATGCACTGAGCTCCTCTCTCCTCTACTTTCTCTCCCTCT
>NW_025742254.1:0-1111 GCF_021292245.1 Micropterus dolomieu | reverse complement strand
TTCACTTGTTACACAAACCATTATCCCTACAGCAACAAACTTCACTTGTTATAACTAAACTGCACTTCTTACATGAACCATTATCACTACAGCCACAAATCAACTACACTTCTTACATGAACCATTATCCTTATAGCAACAAATAAACTGCACTTCTTACATGAACCATTATCCCTACAGCAACAAATCAACTGCACTTCTTACATGAACCATTATCCCTACAGCAACAAATAAACTGCACTTCTTACACAAACCATTATCCCTACAGCAACAAATAAACTGCACTTCTTACATGAATCATTATCCCTACAGCAACATTTATACAGAACTTCTTACACAAACCATTATCCCTACAGCAACAAACTGCACTTGTTATACTAAACTGCACTTCTTACATGAACCATTATCACTACAGCCACAAATCAGCTGCACTTCTTGCTCAAACCATTATCACTACAGCAACAAATCAACTGCACTTCTTACATGAACCATTATCCCTACACCAAAAAATAAACTTCACTTCTTACATGAACCATTATCCCTACAGCAACAAACTGCACTTGTTATACTAAACTCCACTTCTTACACGAACCATTATCACTACAGCCACAAATACACTGCATTTGTTACATGAACCATTATCACTACGGCCACAAATCAACTGCACTTCTTACTCAAACCGTTATCTCTACAGCCACAAATCAACTACACTTCTTACATGAACCATTATCCTTATAGCAACAAATCAATTGCACTTCTTACACGAACCATTATCACTAAAGCAACATTTATACAGAACTTCTTACATGAACCATTATCACTACAGCAAAAGATAAACTGCACTTGTTACAGTAAACTGCACTTCTTACACAAACCATTATCAGTACAGCCACAAATCAACTGCACTTCTTACATGAAACATTATCCCTACATAAACATATATACAGCACTTCTTACATGACCCATTATCACCACAGCCACAAATAAACTCCAGATTTTATGTGAACCATTATAACTACAGCAAAAAATAAACTACAATTTTTACACAAACCATTATCACTAAAGCAACAAACTGCACTTCTTACATGAACCATTATCACTACAGCAACAA
>NW_025742253.1:731-2017 GCF_021292245.1 Micropterus dolomieu | reverse complement strand
CTACTAGTAGTACTAGTAAGGTCAAAAAACGTCTACTAGTAGTACTAGTAAAGATTTTTACACTATATTTAAAGGCAAAATGAATGAAAATGTGCTTACTAGTAGTGCTAGTAGACATTTTAGGTCTTACTAGTACTACTAGTAAGCGCCAAAATGGCTACTAGTAGTACTAGTAAGGCGAAAATGTGCTTACTAGTAGTACTAGTGGCCATTTTTGCGCCTACTAGTAGTACTAGTAGGCATTTTGGCGCTTACTAGTAGTACTAGTAAGGCGAAAATGTGCTTACTAGTAGTACTAGTGGCCATTTTTGCGCCTACTAGTAGTACTAGTAGGCATTTTGGCGCTTACTAGTAGTACTAGTAAGGCGAAAATGTGCTTACTAGTAGTACTAGTGACCATTTTTGCGCTTACTAGTAATACTAGTAGACGTTTTAGCGCTTACTAGTAGTACTAGTACGCCATTTTGGCTTACTAGTAAGGCAAAATGGCTTACTAGTAAGGCAAAATGGCTTACTAGTAAGAGCCAAAAACCGCGCACTAGTAGGATATCGAATAAATGCTCAAACGGCTTTCCATAAGTGTCTACTAGTAGTACTAGTAAGAGCCAAAATGGTCTACTAGTAGTACTAGTTGCACTAAATGCAAATCATGGAACCTTCCTATTGGCTGGCCAGTTTGAATTTCCTGCCGCCAAAATTTAACCCTTTAAAGCCTGATCAACTTTCAGTGTTGTTAACTGCCAGCTCTTTGCTTAATATATATGCAGAATAAAGTGTGAAAATGCATATTTACATGAATGTTTTATCAAAAGAAATACTGGGAGAGGAAGTATCCACCCTGTGATTCAAAATAAAAGCCTGTTAAAGATGTAATTTCCTAACAGCATTCTGAACAATGAGCAGGCCTTCAGCAGAAAAAGAAACTGTCATATTCACTTTTACCAAAGTTTATAAGATAAGACCAGATAAGCCATAACTTTATTAATCCCCCGTGGAGGAAATTTAGGTCGAAATAGCAGCACAAAGGAATATAAAAGAAGAGATGCAGTATTTACACACTATTTACACCATAAAATCAATAATAATTATTTACAACCATTTAAAACCAGAAAAATGTCTCAGATAAAATCAGGCACATATCTGTCAGTTTGGTGCTGTGGAGCCTGATGGCTGACGGCACAAATGAGCCTCCAAAGCGCTTTGAGGCCTGGGGCTGCATGTGGCTGCATGTGGCTGCTGAGCTCAGGATGAGAGGGGTTGTCCCTCATGGTTTTCAGCTTCCCCCT
>NW_025742253.1:0-711 GCF_021292245.1 Micropterus dolomieu | reverse complement strand
CTGTCATATTCACTTTTACCAAAGTTTATAAGATAAGACCAGATAAGCCATAACTTTATTAATCCCCCGTGGAGGAAATTTAGGTCGAAATAGCAGCACAAAGGAATATAAAAGAAGAGATGCAGTATTTACACACTATTTACACCATAAAATCAATAATAATTATTTACAACCATTTAAAACCAGAAAAATGTCTCAGATAAAATCAGGCACATATCTGTCAGTTTGTTGCTGTGGAGCCTGATGGCTGACGGCACAAATGAGCCTCCAAAGCGCTTTGAGGCCTGGGGCTGCATGTGGCTGCATGTGGCTGCAGGAGCTCCTCAGCTCAGCATAGAGAGCATGAGAGGGGTTGTCCCTCATGGTTTTCAGATTCCCCCTGTTATGAAATAGCAACATGCTGATATGTATATGTTTATGCTTGAAGTTTCAACCAGCAGCCTACTCCTTCAACCAACCTGTTTTTAATGGCTCCTCATTATGATATGAAGCATATAATGTTGTCCCAGACTCCTCTAGCTGTCTACAGAGACTAAAGGACTGACAGAAGCATGAGACAGATGTTATTTATTGTTATTTAAGTGCTTTAAGTGCTAAAACATGTAATTTACCAAAACACATGATGTTAAAAACACAAAAATTTATTATTTTCAGTCAGAACATTGAGAAGTCAGTTCTCACACTACTACAGGTACGGTATTGGTGGCTGAG
>NW_025742252.1:0-1663 GCF_021292245.1 Micropterus dolomieu | reverse complement strand
AAATTACATCCCCTCCTATGGAGACCGAATTGCCCTCTTCAATTTCTGCAGAAGTCTCCTCTCAAAATGACTGGATAGATTACATCAGTTCTGCTGCTCACAACAATGCCAGCAATGTCAGATTTGGATGATCATATCAAACTGTACTTCAGACTTTCTTTCAGTAATAAAGAAATACTTGCTATTTTAGCACATAACAATCAGACAGTAATAAGTGTCCGAACTTTAAAGAGAATTTGTAAAAGACTTGGTCTGTTCAGGAGGAAGAATCAGTCTGACTTGGAGCAAGTGCTGGCTTTTGTCCAACATGAAATCATGACCAATGGACAGATGCAGGGTTATCGGTGGCTACATCTTCGTGCAGTTCAACGGGGATTTGTTGTGTCACAAGATACCATAAGACGCATCATCAAACTGGTTGATCCGCAAGGTGTGGAATTAAGACGAGCACGACGCTTGAGAAGACGTCAGTACAGCTGCAGAGGACCAAATGCGCTGTGGCACATGGATGGCTATGACAAATTAAAGCCCTATGGCATGAATGCTATGGCATTAATGTGTTATGGATGGAGGCCTATACTACGAACAGCGATCCTAAAGTAGTTGCAAGTTACTTCATCAAAACAGTTTCATACATAGGTGGATGTCCAGAGAGGATTTGTGCAGACAGAGGCACGGAAAATGGTTGTGTAGAAGAAATGCAGATGTTTTTGCGGAGAAACCACCCAGACAGTTTTGCAGGGGAGAGAAGTTTCCTTTATGGAAGAAGCACAGCAAACCAGCGCATTGAGGGATGGTGGGGTACCCTCCGCAAACAGAGTGCGCAGTTCTGGATGAACTTATTTCAAACTTTCCAGGATGATGGCCACTTCACAGGAGACTTTTTGGACAAAAGTCTTATACAGTTCTGTTTCCTTAATCTTGTTCAGGTAAAAATATTTTTCCTCACCAAAATTAATATCTTGAGATAATATCTTATCTCTATCAGAAATGCCTTCTGAAATGATTCAGTAATAAAAGTAGTATTGTAGTAGTAATAATAATACAATAGTGTTGAACTATAATAATCATAATAATTATCATAATCTAAATAGGAAATGTCAAGGTGCACTACAAGCAGGGCAGCATGCATCTTATGGATTGTTTGAAATACCGGGGAGCCAGCTCCCCTGAGAGACCAGAGACTCCTCTTAAAGCAATACAAGTATACATTTGGGTGGTTTGCTAAAATAGCCATCATCTTAAATATTTCCTAAAGTAATTTGTATTTTTTTCTACATACTATCATTACTGAAACTACAATGTTTGCATTTTCTTAAGAAAGTGTGTGTGAGAGCTGGAAGCTTTTAGCTCCTGCTGCTGTATCTCCCAGCTGCCACTGCTACCGCCACAATCTGTGCTGTGAATAAAAGCCGAAGAAATTGCTGAAGCGCAGCTAAAAATGGCTGAAGAAACTGGCTGATATTAATTGAAATGCATTTCAAAAATGTGGAAGCTGAAATGCAAAACTCGAGCTGACAGCTCAAGTGCATTAGCAGAAGAAGCTAACAGCTGAAACATGTTGAAATGACTTAACACTGAAAGAAGAACTTAATTGTATTAATATCAGACATGAAACTCACTAGCCCCCTATTAAGATACACTTACTGTCTGGGCATTTATT
>NW_025742251.1:0-1548 GCF_021292245.1 Micropterus dolomieu | reverse complement strand
ACATGGTTTAGTTTTAAAAAAAACACCATATTTTTCTCATACTGCACATTGCTGCAGCTCCTCTTTTCACCCTGTGTTGTACGCTTTGCTCTTGAGCTACAGAGTGATGCATCTTACTTGTACAAAATCTTTGTTGGGAGTTGCACATGCGCAGTTCCCAGGTAAGGACTACTAGCCAATCAGAAGCAGAGAAGGGCGGGTCGTAAGAAACAAGGTAGTGTGATCCAAATCAAAGCCGCTTCAGACTGAGACCGTAACCTAGCAGAGCGGTATTCTGACGATTTATGCTGCCTTGCCAAAAAATGCTACCATAGCGCAAATCGATAGACTCGACTCTACTCGGCCCTGCTCCGTTTTCCATTGCAGATAGTACCCACAGATAGTACGTAGCAGGTCGTCACAGCGACGCCACACACAGCTGCCCTGACGTAATGTTCAATGCGACACACACACCAGCGATCCACACAACTTTCTCTTTATCAAGTTAAAACGTTCCAACCTTCCTCAGAATGTAAAGACAGATAAGCGGTATGAAAAGCTTCCAGCTGTGTTTTCCTCTGCCGTTGTTGCTGCAGCGGTCTGTGTGACGGCGGGAGCAGAGGGCTCTGTGAGCGGGCGGCTGGCCGGCCTCACACGCTCCTCCCGCGGGTTGGCGCAGGCTTCCTCCGCCGCCACTTGCGGAGCTCCTCAACTCAAGCATTTTTGTTCCGCCATCACTTCTCATAAAACTGTCAATATTGGAAATCCACACAGCTGATTTCACCTCAAAACTTCTCAGAAGTGGATTTAGTGATGAAATTCCATACGAAAACTGTAACATATAAAACTTCCTGTTGCTGGCCTCTGTCTGGTGTGCGCGATGACGATGCAGTGAATAGTGATGATTCTCTCTGACCAATCAGCAGTCTGTCGTGTTTTCACGTTACGCCTCAGCTCGCTTGGAACCTGGAAAAAGTACCTGGAAGCAGGAACAGGTCCAACATTTCTACAATGGAAACCCAAACAAAGACGAGTGGAGCCAAAGGGCCTCCGCTCAGACCAGCTTGGTTTGAGCGCGTGCCTGACCCCGCTACCCGCTTGGCAAGCTTTATGACGCGTTTTCATTGTGACGTCACAAGTAAAGGAAGTAAAGGCCTATGACATGCACAAAAAAGTATAAATATAAAAATATATAACTCAATAAAGGAGAAGGGAAAAGCCAAAAAGCAGAATACCACTTCTTTAAAATGTTGTAGTTGTTTAGTCCTGCAGCAGGCTTATTAAAGCAGAGTGAAAAGTCATGCAGATGGTGATGATTCTACTTCACTTTCATTCAGATCAAGTTTCAAAAGACTAATATTTCAGAATCATAGTAGCTCATTATGTATGACACGTTCATTTGTGCATTAAAGCTTATAGAGCAATTGGGTCGTATTTGGGTCTGTTTTGCACCTCCCAACAATCACAGGGGCGTTCTCGAACTGAATATCTTGCAGTGAATCACGGTGCCTCCGATCAGAAACCCACAACAGCCGGTGTGTATTTGCGGTATAAAATGTTTCTGTGTAA
>NW_025742250.1:0-2982 GCF_021292245.1 Micropterus dolomieu | reverse complement strand
TGGGGCCTAAGCACCTCCGTGACGCATTATCTAAAGATATAGTTTCCCTGGATGGCATCGCCTTGGCCTCCAGCACCACTGTGAGGAATCTTGGAGTTATCTTTGATCAGGACATGTCGTTTAAGTCTCACATTAAGCATATTTCAAGGACTGCCTTTTTTCACCTACGTAATATTGCGAAAATCAGGAACATCCTGTCTAAAAATGATGCAGAAGAACTAGTCCATGCATTTGTTACGTCTAGGCTGGATTACTGCAATTCCTTATTATCAGGCTGCTCGAAAAAGTCCATTAAGACTCTTCAGCTGATCCAGAATGCTGCAGCACGTGTTCTGACAGGAACCAGGAAAAGAGATCACATTTCTCCTGTTTTAGCTTCTTTGCATTGGCTTCCAGTAAAATCCAGAATAGAATTTAAAATCATTCTTTTTACCTACAAAGCTCTTAATGGTCAGGCACCATCTTATCTTAAAGAGCTCATAGTACCTTACTACCCCACCAGAGAAATGCGCTCCCAGAATGCAGGGTTACTTGTGGTTCCTAGAGTCTCCAAAAGTAGACTAGGAGCCAGAGCGTTCAGCTATCAAGCTCCTCTCCTGTGGAACCAGGTTCCAGTTTGTTGTGATTTGGCGCTATATAAATAAAATTGAATTGAATTGGAAACGTAAAGGGCTGCAGCGGCTCACTTCAAAGAAGCTCCGTCACAGCGCAGCAGGACTTTGACAGGTGGAACGAGAAGTAGTTCCTTTCAACCGAGTATAATTAGACCATCCTGGTGACGGTAAGATACTTATGATAAAACACACGCTCACTTCAAATGACCTTTTCCGTGAGTATCGACAGAGACATCCCACTCAGTCACATCCTCAATACAACTCTATGGGGAAAGCCCTTAACGGCCAAGATGGCGGTTATCCCGCCCCTCCCGCTAGAAGGCCAACTGTCTGCTTTTAACAGCCAAAGTGGGAAACATATTTCAGGGTCTGTTTTACTTCTACTGTGCATGTGCGGATGTGGTGACACATGCAGTAGAAGTATAACCGGTTGGGAAAAACACTTTTTAAACCTTATTTTAGGGAGAAGTTGTCAAACTTTTTATCAGATTTTAATGCTGATTCTATTCATGTAGTTTTTATGTCCCGGTGACCTGTATAAGTGCAGTTCTGGTTCTCTGCCCATTCATTCAGAGAGGAGCCTGTCTTGTTAGTCTGAAATAGCTGCCCGGAGGCGTTGCCAAGATGGCTGCCGAGTGGCATGACTTGCCTAAAAGGACTTCGGTATCCATCCCAGAGCAGGAAACGTTGGGATCAGAAATATCGATACTTTCCGTCACTAATGTGCACTGTCCCTGCTAAATTAAACTGATTAAATAAATAAAAAGAAAAGAAAGTTTCAGCTAGATTGAGTGGTTTTGAGTGGAGAGCTTCATTCTGACCTGAAAATAGGACGTTTGGGGAACTGGGTCAGAAGTTGTGGATTTGAGTTTAGAGTTTTGAGAAAAAGAGGCCTAATTTCAAGAAATGTGTTCAAGCAATCGATAAAAACTGGAATTACTTTGATGGAATTATTTTTTCCAGCCACAACCTGACTCCTGGATTCAAGTGCTATGAATTCCTGATATTTCTTACTTTTTCTGCACGTGTGTGAATGAAATCAAAGTAGAGTTGTATGTGGAGCTTGTGAAGGATGAAGGCAGACTGAAGCTCACCTCATCACAAATCATTCTGAGTGAGTTTCCCTCACATGATTGTAGTTACTTTGGTTTCCAGGTAAGGATTTCCATTCCACTTTACATCGTGTCAAACATGGTTCAAATCTAATAATTCACTTTTGATCAGGTTTGATTTGAATGTAGTTTTGAGGCTGCAGCAGCTGAAACAGGCTGTGTGATCACATTAGAGAGGTTCGATGGGATCTTCTTTGAGATGGCGTTTCTGTACTCATGGAGCACCATCTCTCCTGTGTAGCCTGGAAGGTTTTGGAAGACTTTCAGAACAGGGTTTTACAGCCACACAAGCTTTTAGTAAGAAAAGTGAAACGAGGAGTGAGGGTCATGGTCAGATTTAACTTATTCAACCTTCCCCTGCTTTTAAACTAGCGGCTGGCGGATGAATTCAACACTTTCCACAGCGAGAATAATCCACTTTAATCCACGAGCACGTCAGTATTCCTGAGGGCTATAAACAGATCACCTGAACGCTTCATGGAAAACTTTCTTTCTTGGAGACACCTCAGAAGTGAGAAGTTCCTGGTGAACTATGATCAGATCTCAGCACATGAGGAGGTTTTTGAAACGATGACTTGATCTCAGTGAAGTTTAAAAATCTATTTCTGTGTTAAGGTTCATGTAAACTAAAGGCATTTATTTAACTTTTTAACTATTTCTGCCAGCAAAAATTAGACTTCCCCAAAGTAAATAAGAATCACTAGAAAGATACAGTTTGGTTTAGAAAGTAGTGCACTCAGCTTCTCCTTCCAAACACCAAATATCTTCGTCTCTGGGTTTATTGTCCTGAAAATATCAGTTCTTGTCTAGTGCAGATGAGAGTTGGTGCTCAAACATCACATGACACAATATTCAGGTTCTCAGTAGATCTTTATTGCTTGAGAGCCAGAGCAATCCTCAGCATCACACAGAAATGACTAAGGAGAGGCGCTCCCTCCTCAGTTCTTAGGAAGACATGACGCACATTAACTGTGGCCAACAACAGGACGGACATGATTTCACTCAGGTGTTATTCAATCTTTCTTTACTTGGCTGAAGACATGTCAACATCTCAAACCTCCACCACCTGCACTCCTCCTTAACCTGCTTCACACGTACAGTAAATAGATGATTAACATTCTTCAGACACAGGAAGAGGTTTCAACCCCTCCAGGCTAAACTCTTTTATAAGGAGTTTACTTCAATATAGTTTCCCAACAACTTAAACAAAGAAGAAAGAAGCATTTTAATATGAGACTGCAGCCTGTATGTATTTA
>NW_025742249.1:0-1488 GCF_021292245.1 Micropterus dolomieu | reverse complement strand
GTTAGCATAAAAATGTTAGCATAAAATGGAATGGTTAGCATTAAAATGTTAGCATAAAATAGTAAAGTTAGCATAAAAATAGTAAGGTTAGCATAAAAATAGTAAGGTTAGCATAAAAATAGTAAGGTTAGCATAAAATAGTAAAGTTAGCATAAAAATAGTAAGGTTAGCATAAAATAGTAAGGTTAGCATAAAAAAAGTAAAGTTAGCATACAAATAGTAAGGTTAGCATTAAAAAAGTAAAGTTAGCATAAAAATAGTAAGGTTAGCATAAAATAGTAAGGTTAGCAAAAAAAATAGTACGGTTAGCATAAAATAGTAAGGTTAGCATAAAAATAGTACGGTTAGCATAAAATAGTAAGGTTAGCATAAAAATAGTAAGGTTAGCATAAAATAGTAAAGTTAGCATAAAAATAGTAAGGTTAGCATAAAAATAGTAAGGTTAGCATAAAATAGTAAGGTTAGCATAAAAAAAGTAAAGTTAGCATACAAATAGTAAGGTTAGCATTAAAAAAGTAAAGTTAGCATAAAAATAGTAAGGTTAGCATAAAATAGTAAGGTTAGCAAAAAAAATAGTACGGTTAGCATAAAATAGTAAGGTTAGCATAAAAATAGTACGGTTAGCATAAAATAGTAAGGTTAGCATAAAAATAGTAAGGTTAGCATAAAATAGTAAAGTTAGCATAAAAATAGTAAGGTTAGCATAAAAATAGTAAGGTTAGCATAAAATAGTAAGGTTAGCATAAAAAAAGTAAAGTTAGCATACAAATAGTAAGGTTAGCATTAAAAAAGTAAAGTTAGCATAAAAATAGTAAGGTTAGCATAAAATAGTAAGGTTAGCAAAAAAAATAGTACGGTTAGCATAAAATAGTAAGGTTAGCATAAAAATAGTACGGTTAGCATAAAATAGTAAGGTTAGCATAAAAATAGTAAGGTTAGCATAAAATAGTAAAGTTAGCATAAAAATAGTAAGGTTAGCATAAAAATAGTAAGGTTAGCATAAAATAGTAAGGTTAGCATAAAAAAAGTAAAGTTAGCATACAAATAGTAAGGTTAGCATTAAAAAAGTAAAGTTAGCATAAAAATAGTAAGGTTAGCATAAAATAGTAAGGTTAGCAAAAAAAATAGTACGGTTAGCATAAAATAGTAATGTTAGCATTAAACTGTAAGGTTAGCATAAAAAAATGTTAGCATAAAAATTTTAACATCAAAAAGTTAGCTGCCCATCACAGTTTCCCAGGAGTCCAAGGTGACGTCTTAAAGTCTTGTTGACCTGTTGCGTCTTCTTTATGTGTTTCCTGTGTAGCACCCCGACATGTACGAGCGGGCTGTGCTGAGAAAAGACCACCAGAAGAAATATGGAGCCACGGTGGATCTGTGGAGCATCGGAGTCACGTTTTACCACGCCGCCACCGGCAGCCTCCCGTTCAGACCGTTTGAAGGACCACGCAGGAACAAGGAAGTCATGTAAGAGTGCAATCACACGGT
>NW_025742248.1:0-3817 GCF_021292245.1 Micropterus dolomieu | reverse complement strand
TGGGGCCCCACAGCAACCTCCTGCATGGATTGGCAGCAGTCTTCGCTGCCTACTATGTCTTCAACTTGCAATATCCGGCAGAAGCCGCAAGCACACTTGAATTCATTCAGAGGTGAGTTTAAACATGGCGTTGTCATAAAAATTAAGAAACACGTATTAAAATTAAGAAACTCGTATACAAAATGTGAGCGTACGAGTTTCTTAATTTGTGATTTGTAGAATAGGATTTGTGAACCTGCAATGAAGAATTTGAGAAGGTGTAACTGTTGTGTTGTGTTTGTGGGAGAGACAAAAAAGTCTACAAGTTTGCAACTCTTAAAACATTTCTCTCTTTGACTTCAAATTTCCTGATATACGTGTGGCTTTTCTCTACAACTACAAATCGCACTGTCACAGGTGTTCAGTAGATTTGAATCAAATATACCTCCATAAGCAATGACTTGATATATGAAGGGAACTTTTCTGTAATTTACATTTTTTGTTAGAGTTTGGGATGTCAGTAAGTCACTTAATACAAATACAAAAGCATATTACTTTGCATTTTGAGTGATCAGATTTTACACATTGCTTTGCAGTTATAAGAAAAAACTCAAATTATGCTATCCAATTTAGTGAGAAAGGGACGAGTGAGGAGAGAGGCGAGGGGATGGGGAGAGATGGTTGACGATCGCACACACAGACACTCACTCAAATCTCTCACAGGCACATACTCAGGGGTTAAAGTATTCCGGCACCATGCCGGATCTCCAGCGTGACACGGTTGTGAAGAAATTTTCAGCAGGATAGATATTCGGAAAGGTTTATCATTTGAGTTCCCCAAAACCTATGGCAGCTCTCACACAAAAAAACGTGTTTAGCCAATCAGAAGCAGAGTAGGGTTGGACTTGTGTTTGCTAGCTATAACAATGTGCAGCTATCCAACAAGATGAAAGTTTTCTCTCTCTCACAGATGCGTGATGTGCGAGTGTGTGGAAAAATAGAACCAATTCCTATTTTAAAGCACGCGTGCTCTGGGTCTGCGCTGTCCACGTTCCTGGTGTAGTCAGAATCGTTGACATCAGTTGAATCCACGAGTGCGTAGAATTCAGCGTAATACTCGCGTGTAGAGGCCCGCTGTAGCTCGAGTGTTAGAATCACGGTTTAGAGATCTTTCTATTTGTAAACAATGCTCATGAATTTAGACCTGAAAATAGACCTACCCCTCCGCATCTAATAGTCTGCTCGTTTGGGAAATGGCTGAGGTAATTATGAAAGTAAATTGAATGAAAATAATAATAAAAAAATATACAGGCCTATATAAAATAGGAAAGCAGATTTTACTGATGCAAAGCTTTTAAAGGGAGATGCATCAGGGTTTCAGCCCAATTTCTATCTGATGCACACCACTCCAACCGGTGCACTCACATCGCAGACCCTTGCATCGATCGTGCCAAGCCACAGACACATACACACAGACACACACATACTCATATAGCCTACAGTGACTCTCAGTCTCACACACACAAGCACTCAGTCATTCATAAAGATCCCTTAATGTTTCATGTCATGGTTATGACCATGTCATATCTGTCTTAAATGTTACCTGATAAGTGTGTTTTTTCCCCCCTGTTTTCAGAGCCTTTTGCGGCATAAATCCCCAGACGGGCAGCAAGGCAGAGAAAAAACGAGGGCTGAACACACCAGTTTGCACACTTTTGAGGAAACTGCTGGATTTTGAATTGGTGGGCAGGGGAAATTAGAGGACATTGGGGACATTAGTATGTTTGACAACTCATGTTCAACCAGTTTGGTACACTAATAGATTGTTTGTGCATTGTGCACTCTGTTTTTTAAGAGAAAATAAAAAGATATTAAAAAATTTAAAAAAATACGTTATTTGTTTTTCTTTGCAGAAGTCTGAAAGAGAACATTTATCCAAGTTACAACATTTAATTGTAATATTTACAATATTCTGTCCTGTGAAATTACAGAAAATCCCTAAAATTACAGGAAATTCCTGGCTACTGAGTTGCCGTAAATATAAAATTTTGCTGTAATATTTACAGTATTATATCCTGTGAAATTACAGGAAGTACAGTACCTTGTTGTAGTTATTTTACAATAACAGTCCTGTATACTGTTTACAGTAAATTTACGGCAACTATTAGCCAGGAATTTCCTGTAAAATTACAAGACATTTCTAACAGTGTAGTAAATGGATAACATAATCACAATAAGGGGTAGGGTACATGAGCATTACTATTCAAGTATTAACTAATATTAGTTGATTAAGTGTCATGGCACTGTGTAAAAAAATACATTCTCTACTCTTACCTGTGATGATAGACTGGACCTGAGAGGAAGACCTGCTCAGCCTCCTGCAAAGATACATTCTGCAGCCCAGCCAGACCATATATGACGGCCTACAAAAAAGTGTTGTTTTTTAAACAATATAATTCATATAGTATATACCATTATACCAATAAAGAACAACAAGCCATTATACATGGGTGCGTACACAAGTAGCATCAAGTAGGCATGCCGTTTATATAGGCTTTAAAAGTACGGGAACACGCACAAATGAATAGGCCTACCTCTGGAAACAGAACATCAAAGATGAACTGAACCTTATAGCTCAGTTTTGTGGGTGTTTTATGCAGTACTGCCTTCAGATAGGCGAAAAGGGAGTCCTGTTGTTCCTCACTGTCGAGGCACCTGGGAAGATGACTTCTGATCAAACCAAGAAGGCTTCCCGTTGAGTACACCCTATGGGCAAACCAAGGAATAGAAATAAATGAGCCGCATAGTTAAATGACCCTAAAATCTTCTCTGAGAGTTAAGTCTTTCATGAGAAAATTAGAACATTCTTAAAGTACCACCAAATGCTGTTTAGCTCCCTGTGACTGTAAAATTAACAGTGACTGTACCCCTGCTCACTGCAGTATGGACCTAAGGCAGACATAATAATGAAAAAAAGACTTAAAACAAATCGATTCTAGAATAGTGCATTAACCCAATAAAAATAATTAATTCACTTCTATTAACGTATATCAAAAATTAGGTAGAGACATCTGGAAAACATTTGAATTATTACTGAAAGTAGAACAAATCTACCCAAGTACATTGTAATAAGATATCAATACATCGACATCATTGACTTACCTTCAACAATACGTGAGTTGGTAAGGATTTTGGCCTTGTGAGTAATCAGGACTGGGTTACTCAGTGGCACATTGTCTGGGCAGTGCTGGCACATCATCTCCTCAGGAATGAGGTGCCTTAGGTATTCCTTTTACACTGATGGAAGCCGTATATGTTCTGGCAGAACAGCAGGTAACCTTTTGTTATTCAGAATGCACTGAACCATGCCTTTTAGGTTTCGGTCATCTTCAGGTGGATCCAGTATTTCACCTAGATCAATCTCATTGTGACTGTGTTTGTCCCCCGTGGATGCTGCTGTACTCAGGCATTCCACCTCCTCAGTGCTCCGGACTTTTCTGAACAGCTCACAGTGTGTCTGAATTAAGTGCCATTTTGCAATGTATTTGTGTGGGCATGATCTCTTTGTTCTAGCACAAGGACAGTGCCATGATTTTTTTTCCTTGTTGTACGACATCATGATTCTTCCCAATCGACTATAATATGAAAGTGTTTGCTCATAAACTGAGATGTATTTTTTTGACTCAGGGGTTCCAATTTTGCAGTATACATGATTAGCTTGGGCAAGGTTTTGCCGATCGAGGCATCCCTTCTTTTTATCCTCGCCAAACCATTGGCTGTTCACCATCTCAGTAAGGATGTCTTCATGAAGTACAGAAGAGGAGGCATAGCATGTCCA
>NW_025742247.1:0-28872 GCF_021292245.1 Micropterus dolomieu | reverse complement strand
AAGACCCTAATTCTTTTTTCTTCTTCTTCTGCCTGTACTGGCCCTTGACTGCACTTACTTATATCTTTCTTCCACTTGCTGTATACGTTTCTTCATCTGGGGGTATATCTATTTAGACCTTATCTAACAGGATGGGGTCTTTCATTATTCTGTCTCAGTGACTACTTTTCCTTCACTAAAGGCTATATAGTATGTCAATATTATCTACCTGTTGGTCAAACTGTTTCTCCCTATTTTCCCTTCATTCTGAGCTTTCTCTATCTCTTATCTGACGTCTTTTATTTTATCTTTAACTACTTAGTTGTGCTGTTACCACATATGTTGCTGCCACAGCTCCCTCCTTTGACCACCTTTGCAGCTAATATTTCTTTTTTCTGCTCTTTACCCTTTAATTTCACCTGCTGTGTGCCTCCCAGGACAGCCATCGCACACTCACTGCGAGCAAACACTTACTCTCTGGAAACTTTAGAATTTGGTCGGCCTTCATGCCTCGAAAAGGAAAAAGACAGTTAATTGTAAAGCCACACAACCAAGAAACTAGAATGAAACAGTTCATTGAAAGAAACTCAGGCAGCTCCCCTTGTTTTTATATCAAAGAGCTATTCAACTGAAAAATCATCAAAGCAGAGTTTACTAAAAATAACTAACATCAGTGAAACTAACAACTATTAAAATATCAAATTGATTTTCTCACATCTAATACAAAATTGATGGTTCTCAATCCCTTCTCTAACTTAAATCCTTCATAGATAACACATTGCTGCTTATCAATCTGTACTTCTATGTTTCAATAAATTGGCAAACTTTATCAGATGTAATCATTTTTCAAGTTTTGTTCCTTCTCCTCGACCAAAAAGTGTCTTCAGCCTGTTATTCTGAACTAAATTTCCTTTATTATCATAATACTTTAGTAGGCTGTTTCAACTACACTTTTCTTTTCTGTATCCAGCAGTCATTGCCGTTCTTTTACTAATCTGCTTACTGTCAAGCTTTTATTGGTTCAAAAAACTTTTGTAACTTCTGTTATTATTAACTCATGAGTAACTTGCTATAGCGTGCTGTTGTTATACTATAAAGGTGCAACAGGTCACAAAACTCTCATAACTTTTGGTTTAGGGCTGAACTGCTCTCTTTTTCTCTCTCTCTGCCTGCTGTCCTCCCTCACATGGACACACTCACTCACACTCACACAGACACAGCTGCACCTCAGCTCCTGCTCTGTGCCTCTCTGCTAGCGTGAGCAAACTCCTTTTTTTTCTCTTTTCTCTTCCAGTCTCCATTATTCGGGCATGGACTGCCACTTCAGAACTTTATTTTGCACATAGCTTTATCACAATTCAATCTGAGACTGCATCAAAGCCGTCTTTTACACTATACTAGTCCACATTCACTATTTCATCAATATATATTCATATATCTATTACTTTATAACTCCTTCCATCAACTTCTTATACTTATTTATATCACCATATCAACTCTATTCATCTGTTATCCTTAAGCTTTATGTTAGTTTAATATTAGATCAGTTATTCAACTGTCATTATTTTATACTTTTTATCTAATGGTCTTAAACATGAGGCTTCAAGACTCAAACTATTAGTATTATTATTTTAGGCCTTGATAACATTTATGTGCACTTTTTCTTAACACACAGCTATCAACTATATTTTCAGCAATATTTACATGCACGTACGTCTCTGACTCCTATCTCCTGCCGGCCCCTGACTTAATTTACATTACCTAGGTTTTCAAATGGACTTGTCTGATGCACTTCCTCAACACAGACTTAATTTACACTGCCTAGGTTTATTTTCAAATTGGCTGGTCTGATGCACTTCCTCAACACAGACCCTGTTTACACACAAATAGCCTCTCAATACAATTCCTCGACATGAGGGCTTAGACAGAAATGATACACTTCCTCAACACAAAATCTGTCTTTACAAATCGCTACTCAATCCACTTCCTCAACATGAGAGCGTAAACTTCTTTTAACTTTAAGCACGCTTTATCCTCCTATCCTGCCGCCGTCCTATTTAGGCTCCTAGCGGTAACGTGCTGCACTACATCTGCCCTTGCAGTCCTAACCTACCATCGAAGAGCCCCAACACTTAAAATCCTGAAATCCTGCGATATAAGTTAGCGGTAGCCACAGAATGACTGTCTTATTAGCCAACTTGCCCATTTCAGCCCTGACCTAGTGAGTGAAGCACCCCAGCACTCAGCTGTGATTCTGCAATCTCCAAGTCAGCGGTATCCGCAAGCGCTTAAATTCTTATCTCTTCATCAGCTCACTTCGCCTATGCAGTCCTGTTCTGATTGGATCGAAGCTCCCCGACACTCAGTTGAAGCGCTGCGATCCCAAAACAGCGGTATTCACGATAATGGCTGGAAAAGTCTTATCTTATTTACAAATCTTATTTACATACTTATTTACACTTAAAAGCCAACAATTAAACATAAAAAGCGCATCTAATCTACCAGCTTTGCACACACTTTGACACACTGCTTTTTTGCCTGCATTTAGATTTGCACCCATCTCTGACACCCTAGTTGTTCTCAATCTGTATCTGCTTTGTCTTTTTTAGTAAATTTAGTTCATTTTTAGTGAATTCAGTTACATTTTTAACAATTTTCCTAAATATTTTGTACTTTAACTAGGTTCTAGAGTGAGGAAGCTTTCAGAAACTTCACGTGGGCGGAGAATCCTGTACTCAGACACACTATTATGCAGAAATTTTAGAAAAAGGTTTTCTGCTTACCTTTCTAAGTACTCGTATGTGTCTCTGAGATACAGGTTGTCCGTCCTTGGTCAAGGTCATCCTGCCCCTGTTCAACTCTCCTGGCACGGCTCGACAAGTAATGTCGTGTAAAAATTCAAGACTTGGGCCAGATAAGAAAGCTTGAACTTTTACCAACATTTTTATTATCAACAAAAACAGACACCAATTACAATACAAAAGTTCCACATTCCCTGGAGCTTAAACTCCAGGGAATGTCACGATCCTGGTCTGAGTTTCTTATCTTATCTTTCTTGTTTTGTTGCTGACGTCTTGTGTGCAGTCTCCCCGTTTCCTGTTCTGTGTAAGTTATCTTAGTTTGTTGCTTCTGCCTGTCTAACTGTCTTAGTTATTTCCCTCTCCCTGTTTGATGTCAGTTTGTCATGTGATCCTGGTTTCAGTCTGTTTCCTTGTCTTATCTGGTTTGCATCTGTACGGTGGCCCTGACAGGCCAACGCACTGCAACTTAAGAAAACACATTCAAATTCACCACAACACAACACATTTAGACAACACAACAGAAGTGTTTCC
The DNA here is from genome assembly GCF_021292245.1 of Micropterus dolomieu. Lineage (NCBI taxonomy): Eukaryota > Metazoa > Chordata > Actinopteri > Centrarchiformes > Centrarchidae > Micropterus > Micropterus dolomieu. Next base: position 25,561 of record NW_025742247.1, on the reverse strand, counting down.
AGGGGACCCTTTTAAGTGATGCACACAGCTAGCTTGTTGTCACATTTAGACAATGTGACAACACTGAAGAAATGACACTTTGCTACAATGTAAAGTAGTGAGTGTACAGCTTGTATAACAGTGTAAATTTGCTGTCCCCTCAAAATAACACATCACACATACATTAATGTCTAAACCGCTGGCAACAAAAGTGAGCACACCCCTAAGAGAAAATGTCCAAATTGGGCCGAAAGTGTCAATATTTTGTGTGGCCACCATTATTTTCCAGCACTGCACTTGGGCATGGAGTTCACCAGAGCTTCACAGGTTGCCACTGGAGTCCTCTTCCACTCCTCCATGACGACATCATGGAGCTGGTGGATGTTAGAGACACTGCGGTCCTCCACCTTCCGTTTGAGGATGCCCCACAGATGCTCAACAGTATTTAGGTCTGGAGACATGCTTGGCCAGTCCATCACCTTTACCCTCAGCTTCTTTAGCAAGGCAGTGGTCGTCTTGGAGGTGTCTTTGGGGTCATTATCATGTTGGAATACTGCCCTGTGGCCCAGTCTCTGGAGGGAGGGGATCATGCTCTGCTTCAGTATGTCACAGTGCATGTTGGCATTCATGGTTCTCTCAATGAACTGTAGCTCCCCAGTGCTGGCAGCACTCATGCAGCTCCAGACCATGACACTCCCACCACCATGCTTGACTGTAGGCAAGACACACTTGTCTTTGTACTCCTCACCTGGTTGCTGCCACACACGCTCGACAGCATCTTAACCAAATAAGTTTATCTTGGTCTCAGGTGTCAAAAAAGGCGTCAACTTACAAGAAATGTCCAAACAAATCCAACTTAAACTCAAAAATGGCAGAGTAATCTAACAAATAAAAGTGCAAATCCAAATCCATCAGCAAAAACAACAGGCAATAATCCAGTGAGAATCTTGAGCAAGAAACGTATATATATCCCAAAGGCATCAAAAGTGAACAAACAGGTAAGGTTTCAGGCAGGCAAAACACGTATGACACACAACCATGACTGACCATGATCCGACGAGGACGACACAAAACAGAAGGCAATTTATACAGAACACACACAAGCAGGGAGGGAGTGAACAGGTGAAGCACATCAGGATAATCAGACAACACATGATGGACACAGACAACTTCAAAATAAAACAGCAAACAGGCAGAAACAGACCAAATGACAGAAACACAGATCAAAACAACAATCCTATAGACCAAAACCAAAGACCAATGGATTCATTAAATTAATCTGCAGATAAATCATTATTAATGAATAGTTGTAGCCCCAAAAAACTTTAAATTGTATAAAATAAGATTATCATCTTTAACTAATAATCCTCATCATTATCATTATACAGCAACACTAATTGTGACAGAGGTAAAAATAGTGGTGGAGGTAATATATAGACTTGTGTTAATCACACCTGATGAAACAAACATACTAAAGACATCAAAATTTAGAAAAGTGGATGTGTGGTAAGGAAGAGAGTGAGAGACATGAGGGATAAATGTGTGTGTGTGTGTGTGTGTGTGTGTATATATATGTAGCCAAATAAAAAAAAAAGCATGTTTCCAGTCCACAAAGTCTAAAAGACCCTGAAATGACTGAATGTTTGTACAGAGCCGTAATGGGTGGATGGGAGTCTCATATGAGTCCCATAATGTGTAATTTATGTTCATTCAGGTGTATTTTCAGTAGGATTTCTGTATTAATTCAGCTGGATTTTGGCATTGCATGACGTGAACGTGTTCAAACAGTCAGGGGTGATCTTTGAAGATGAACTTAAAGCTGCATTAGTTGATTTGTTTTTGTCTACTTGAGGGCAGCAGAACCAAGTAAAAACCACCACATTGACAATTGACATTACTTCATGATGTTGCAACGCTGGACATACAAACAATTGCTTATTTACACATTCAGCAGTTATGGTGCAAAATTAGCATTCATTTAGAGTCATCTTTCTTGCCACCTGATAAAACCAGTTGAACATTGACTCTTTTAGCTCTGTTTTGGTCTCCATCAAATCCTGAGGACAATACATAGCACAATCTCTAACTGTTAAAAGCTCCACATGTTAACCAGATATTTTTTTTTGATTTTCCAGTTATCCTGGCTGAATTTAGCCGGGACTTGGTTTCATGAAAGCAGTGGCAGATAAGTTGCCATGAAGATTTATTCTGTGCAGCTAGCCTGCTCCGGGCCAGATTAACAGCTGATTAATCTTAGTCAGTGGAAGAGCAAAGATACATCAAAATTAAGCTTATTTTAAAATAAGATCTCAAATACCCTAACCTAATATCAAAAGTAACTGTGAAATACAGCGGGCACGCCATGTATCAAAATAAACTACAGTAGTTTTGTATTTCAAAAATACTAAAAATAGGTACAATGAAATCACTTCGCAAACCTTCTATTTATCGACCTATTTGATCTATCGCCTAACCAGTACACTGACTCAGTTGATTAAGTGGACAATGTTTGAATGCAACTTTTCTCTTCCTAATGAGTCATGCAATAAATCTGAGGCAACTAGTTAACAGATCAAATATTCACATGATAAATGTGTTGATACATCCTTTCTCGCTCCTACTCTTGTGGGTCTCAGGGTCAGACCCATCTCCCCCTCCACACATATTCAATATTAAAACAATAGTGTATTCTACCCTACAGCACTTCTAAAGACATAAAACACCTCCAAAGAAATAAGACTAAAATTGGACATCAGAAATAAGACATCAACTTGGTATAAGCAAACACTGTAAATGCATATAACAATCAACAATAAAACATGCATTCCAACTTCATGTGCTGTGTGCTGTATCACGTGACGACCTTCAGAGCTGCAGCCTGCTCGCAAGGTTCTCTTTGCATTCATAAATCTAGTCTTCCACTTATCAGGCCCTCCTTAACAGGGCCTCCTGTGTTAATAAATCTTAGTTTACTCTTATCAAGCCTGGACCCAGCTGATATCAACTTTAAGTGAGAATCCAACAAGGCCCCATTGTCTCTGGTTCGGTTGTCTAATCATTTTTGAATCATTGTGTTCACTCTAACTTCCCCTCCAACGGTAGTAATCTTTACTCATTACCATTGAAAGCAACGTTGCCCTGCACGATTGCTCTAAAGGTTGCTCTGTGTATCATCAGCTTTAGAGCAACAAGGCTGAGCAACAAGACTAAAGTTCACTGTATCTTTCAATAAACATCTTTCGTATCTTTCGTATAAAATAGGAAATCATGGCAGAATAAAACAACATAAAACAAATTCTCTGGCATGTTACTGGGAGACAAAGTTATGCTTGTCACCCTGCAGACAGCAGCACAGCACACATACAATCCAAGCAAGAACAAGGGCCCGAATGGCATTCGGCCTTTTCAGGACCCGTTTCCAGTGCATTCACCGCCTCAGGGTCATCCCAGGTGACAAGGCCTGTAACATCCTGCACTGTCCTTCATAACATCGCCTATCTCAGGAAGGAAAGGTCTCCCAGAATGACCTTGAAGACAGAATCCTCCCAAATTACAGTTTATTTGTACAATAATAACAGTGTACTGTACATTTGTGAAACAACAGGAAGAGGACACCACAATGTTTTTTGACCTTTTAGTTTGCTGGGATCACTTGTCTGCTGGTAGCTTGGGAGAGGGAAAAAAATAACAATAAAAATTAATATATTGTGTTACAGTCATGCTCACAGTGTACACATGATCACTTCTCTTTCTTATTTTTTTTTTTTGAGAATTCCGTAAAACACAGCACAGTTAGCACAGCAGGAGTTGTGGATTGTGTGGATGTCCTTCACGTAATGCCCATTACATTGCCAGACTGGCTCAGGCTGTATACAGCTTTAGGGTCCTTTTACAAATATGATATTTTCTATGAGCACCACATCACTGACTTCTTATCCATCATGGACATGAGTATTTTCACAAGAATGATATATCCATCCGTGTGTGTGTGTGTGTGTGTGTGTGTGTGTGTGTGTGTGTGTGTGTATTTAAGGCAAAGTGTATAACTGTTTATTTGTACAAATGACAAGTAACTCCTTAAATGGTCTAATTATGTAATTCTATAATTGTTTCTCGCTGTTTTATTATGAGAAAAGGCATGTTTACATTTTTACATATTATGCTTCAATTCCTCATAAGCCTCCTTTAATGGCTGATGCTCTGTGGGTGTTAAGTATGTGGCATGAATCATCTCCGTTTCAGCATCAGTAAATCTGTGATCGACCTCTTGGTCTGTTGAAGAAAACTGTGAAAATTGCATTTATCCAAATTACTTAAACCTGGCTTCACCTAGTCGCACTTCCTCACCCTGGATTGGCCAACATAAAACGTATAAAGCCAGGATGCACTGACCACTCAAGCATTGCTATTTCTGTCATCCTGGATTTCTTAATTCTGCTTTTGTGAAATAGCCCTCAAGTAAGTTGCTGTTTGTTGTTGATTTATTAGGGCTTTATTTCCAAAAACAGCTGCCTGATGCAGCTGGAAACAAGGTCGGTGAGAGCAGTGAGAGTGAACCAAGTTGATCACCAAAAATCTTAACAATCCCCTGAAAGATGCTAAAAAGTACTCGATAGAGTGTAAGGGAGCTGCAGAGCTGGGTGATAATTCTCTGTGAGTTCATCACTTTGAGTGACACCTTTCACATTATACATCAGTCGTTTGATCTATTATTGATGTAAATACATTGATTAGTGCAAGTTTAAGATCAACTGCCCACTTATTGGTATGATAATGTATTTGTTTGTAAGTACACAGACTCTTATAAATATATAGAGGTAATTTCATGTTGCTAAGAGACTGGAGTTTTGTCAGTTTTAAAGTCTGATATGATTTAATTCATAGCTTGATTTGGTTCTCCAAAACTGTCCAGCAAATTGTTAGACCATGAATTATGTTTCAGTTCATATGAGAGTTATCTTATAAATCTCTTCTTCATATAAAAGTCTAACTTTGTATTTTTCCTGATAGTGAAGCTGGTTAAAGTACTGTGCTGGTTCTGCTTAGCACTTGTGGATTTTTTTTATAGATATTTTCTGAACTTTTGAAGGTCACAGGAAAGACACATGACATATCACAAACGGAGAGATATTTCCGTCCAAAGCATGTATTGTTCACTTTAGAAGTAGATTATTCATTAACCAACGTGTGCTAGCTAACAACTATAGGGATAGTGGGAATCTTTAAGCTTCTGTGCTGTTTTTATGACATACTGTTATTAGAAACAGACACAGGAGAGAGGAGGAGCGAGATGATATTCAAAGGCATAATCGAGCTGAAACAGACTGGAGTGGGAATCTGAACGAACCTGCATAGATACCAACAAAAAAACCCTAAAAGATTGGCAATTGGCAAACCAGAAAGACAACTTTTCAGCAGCTGGTTGGTAGAATCAGGATTACTTAAAGAACGAGAAGAACAATCAGGGACGCAAATAAAAGAGGAGCAGTGCATTTAATAGTGAGTTGTAGTTGAAGAAATGCTGTCCAAGGTTATCTCAGCCCTATATTTGGCGCTGTGGGTCAGCTCTTGTGCCGTTATGTCGGCTGAGGACCCGTACATGACCAGAGCTCTGAAGCTGATGTCTGAGACCCCGCTCATTGATGGGTAAGTGAAATGTCTTTTAAGTGTAATGGGCTTTACATGATGGTTATGTTGTTGTCTGCTGTTTGCTATATGAGCAACAACAGCAGACATTTTACATTCTACTCTCATACTTAAAGCTCACTTCTAGAAGTAATTTCTAGTGCCAATGAAGCAGTTAATCACTTCGCACCCCTGTAACGAGAGACTCGTGTGTCAGAGGTGGGTCAAAAGTTGCAAAGAAAAGTCCCGCACACTGTCTAACTCTCCCTATGTAACACCATTTTCCTGATGAAGGTCGAGCACTGAAACATTTTTGCTAGTTAGACAGTGTGTGGGACTTGCTGTAGTGCCCCTCAAGCAAAAGAAGCAGTTGTCCTTTCTGCTGTCAAATCACAGTTAATGACAAATATGTGCAAACTCTACTTTCTGATTTCAGCCATAATGACCTGCCTTGGCAACTTCTAAAGAAATTCAACAATGAGCTCAACAAAGTGGATCTTTACAAACTCGAAACAACACAAACCAACATCCCTAAGATCAAGGAGGGACGGCTGGGAGCGCAGGTATATCAGAATGTCCTGGGAAGTGGGAAATTAAAGGAAACTATGATTTTAAGTCCAATCTTCAAATGTGCTTCACAGATGCCATTTTACAAATTTTTAACATAGATAATATTGAAATTAATAAATTGTGTCATATCATTGAGAGGTGTAAATCATGAGCAATCGTGACTTTTAAGTAACAACATCCTTATTTTCACTATTAATGAAACATCATGGGATGACACTGATTGCTTGAAATTTAAGCCACAGAGCTGAGAAAAAAAGTTGTACCAAAGTTATTTTCATTAGTATCTGTTTATTCTCCGAGTTATTACTCAAATTGGATTAAACTTTTAGTCATTCAAAGATTGATTTGTACTAATTTATGTATACAGTCAACCTCATTTTAAATCCCACATTCACTGGCCTCCCAGCCCCAAGCGTGGACAACAAAATTCAGATTTTTTATCTTCAATTTAAGAGGCTTTCCTCATGCAGCTGACAGTGGTAACTAAACACATTCACATTTCTGAGGTATTTGTATTTTACCTGAGTAGATCCATTTTATGCTACTTTATCCTTCACTACTTCACACACAAAATATTATTCTGTACTCCTTAGGTTCTTGTAGATAAAGATTTTATATATACAGCTAAAGGTTAATGTTGGCCTTATGGTCATGTGAGAATAAACTTGTTTTGTCTTGCTCTTAGAGGACAGAGATTAGACACTGACATCACTATGGGAGCTTGAACTGGTGTACACAAATAAAAAACAGTGTTCACAGTTACGTCAATTTCAGCTTTATTTCAATACATTTATGTTTCTGTTCGGTAGATTCATTCAGTCACAACTGGCCACGGCAACTGCTGGCTTCATTTAACCTTACATTTGACTTCATATAAAATGATTCAAATCAGTTCTACGCAGTATACAAGTACAATACAATTATAAATATTTAATAAAAGGGAAAAAGAACTGTTTACTGTGTGTATTTCCATTTTACCTTTTGTAATGCAGCCATTCCCCAGGTATCTCTTGTAAAAAATTAGGTTATGTAAGCAAAGCACACACACAAAAAAGTGACGTGGAGCGTAGCAACTTCCTAAACCTTCCCTGCTGATAATTCATACATTATTTTTTGTTTCTCTTTCAGTTCTGGTCAGCCTATGTTCCCTGTGACACTCAGTACAAAGATGCTGTCAGACAAACACTGGAGCAGATAGATGTGATTCACAGGATGTGTCAAAAATACCCAGAAATCTTCATGTTTGCCACCAGTAGGCAAGGTGAGACGTTTACCTGTGCTAGTAATATCAGAGACATTAAAAAAAATAGTGCCACTTATATTTTGTTTGTCTCTGCTTCCTGGCTGAATCACACATCATCTCTCATGTCTGCACAGACATTGTGGCGGCCTTCAGAATGAACAAGACAGCCAGTTTGATTGGGGTGGAGGGAGGTCACTCCATCGACAGCAGTCTGGGCACCCTGCGCACCATGTACCTGCTCGGGGTCCGCTACCTCACACTCACACACTCCTGCAACACACCCTGGTAAGAGCCCACAAACACAGAGAGAAAAATACAGGTGACCCTCATACAAGAATCACAAAGTGCGTGTTCGGGTGTGTGCTCATAGGAGGGTATTTGTCCCTGAGCCAGCTGTAGAGGAAGTATCCAGATCCCACACTGTAAAAATACTCCAATATAAGTTAAAGTCCTACATAAAAAAATGTTACTTAAAGGTTCAGTGTGTAATATTTAGGGGAATCCATTGAGAGAAATCGTTAAAACATTAAATCCATAACTTTGTTTTAGTGGTATAAAAAGACCTTACATGATGAACTGTTTATTACCTTAGAATGAGCCATTTCTATCTACATATACTGTGGGTCCTATTACATGGATGTCGCCATGTTGCACTGCCATGTTTCTACAGTAGCCCAAATGGCTCTTCAGAGTGCGTTTCGTCACTACGTTGAAGAAGAATAAATAACTTTAGTAGTAGTAGTAGCAGTAGTCGACTGGTTTGTTAGAAGTGAGAAAAGAAGAGAAATTTGGACAAATGGAGGCCCACAAGTATTATTTAGCACAAGAGCTGAAATAGCATGTGGGACACTGTAGCTTCTCCTGCATTCTTGGAAAGGGAGGGGGGAGAGGTGCATTCATGTAGTGTCTGAATAATCAGAATCTTTTCTCCCTCCTTAAAACTTTACTGCAAAAAGAGAAATAAAGTGTACATGGGACATGAAGAACTATACAGAACTTTGATTTGTGCAAAATCACGTGTTGCATATACATATTTTGTAATATAGTTGTAACGGTTAGTTTGCTGTCCATGTAGAGTGAACTAGATGTCTGCGTGTTGTTTATATGCTCTGATAATGCCAATCCAACACATCTTTGTAGTAGCGTCCATGTTGATTCCAGATTCTGACTTCACATGAACACACACTGAAGTCAGAAGAACGAATTCACAACTCGGGAAATGGGACCATCCAAGGAGCACGTGAATGCACTGTGAGCTACTGGTTGCAATTTGCAATCCTCACCACTAGATGCCACTAAAACTTACACACTGAACCTTTAAGTAAATGTCTGTGAGTATTATTATAAGGAAGATATACTTCAAGTTTCAAAAGTAAAAGTATTCAGTGCAGGAAAATGTCTGTGATCGATATATATCATTATTCATGCATTAATGTGTTTTATTGTGTGTGTGTGTTTAAAGCAGCATCTCATTGTGGTAGTTGATTGAGGTAGAGCTAATTTTGAACTATTTTATATAGGGCTGCAACTAATGATTATTTTCATTATTTCATTACCTCCAAATTATTCAGTTTACTGATACTTAAGACAAGAAAAACTAAAGAAAAGGCTGCAAATCCTGACTTTTGAGAAGCTGGAACTATTAAATGTTTTGTACTTTTGTATGAAAAGTGAATGAATGAATCAAGACGATTAATCAGGTGTCAAAATAGTTAAAATTTTCTGTTGAACTTACTAAACTTATATACAAATAATTTCAGCTCTGATCAGGTCTACTACTACTCAGTTTTATCTGTGTGGTGTGTTCCGATCAGACGTCATGGTCAGTTCAGATAGTGTTGTGGGGAGTACGGGGGATTCCGGCAGGCCTGCTGTGTGCACCATGCAGAAGTATCAGATTCTCTGCTTTTATTTGCTTTAACTGGCTAAATTAATTGTAACTATAGGTGGCTGTGAACTATACTTAAGCAAATGAAAGCGTGTCTCACTCACACCTCCTAAACTGTATCTGTGTATATTTTTTTTCACCTGCCTATTGTTAACTACTTTGGTCTGTATGAGTTTATGTACTTGTAACTTACCCAATGCAAACACAGTATGTGGTCTTTGAAACTCCAAATTTACTTGGGAATAAAGTCTACTACTTAAATGTAGTTTCCTGGTTAGAGACAACATCACTGATTATTCTTCGATAAAACCTACAAATCAAATCTAATTTAATCATTTGGTTTTTTCCCCACTTGTCAGGGCAGATAACTGGCTTGTGGACACTGGATCAGAGCCATCTCAACACAATGGCCTATCTCCGTTTGGAAAGGTCAGTGTACAAGCAGGGATGGGCAAATTATAATTTTAAAGTGTAATAAGTTACAGATTGATACTTTAATGTTGGTTTACTCCCAATGGAGTTTATTCAACTTCAGTTTATTACAGATGTGACCAAACATTACTTCCAAGTTGTATAAAACCCAAAATATCTGTTCTGTCACAATTTTTCTAGTAAAAGTGTGTCGTAGCATAAGAATAAATACATATATAAAAAGAATTACCGATCCAATATAGATACATGTACCTAGGTATATGTAAAAATACATACAAAGTAATATTTGTATTTTATGCTGCGTTTATCATCCTACTAGATAGAGTGTCTATAAAAAGTATTCAGGTCTCATGTTTTATTGTCTTCCAACATTGAATGAAAGTAGATTTAATGTGTGTTTTTATGCTGAGTCCACCACTTTAGGCCATATATAGATCATATAACAATCATAGTGCTTGCCTACAACAGCAACTAATTTTGGAAATGAACCGTCTGGGGATGCTGATCGACCTGGCTCATGTGACCGTAACAGTGATGAACCAAGTGCTGAACATGTCTAAAGCTCCGGTCATCTTCAGCCACTCCTCCGCCTATGGCATCTGTCCACACAAGAGGAATGTCCCTGATGAAGTCCTGCAGAGAGTGGTGAGAGTGTGTGTGTGTGTCTGCGTGTGTGGTTGGGGTTCAAGGCTAAGAATACAGAAAGTGGAGGGAAAGTGAAAGAAGCAGCAAGGCAGTAACAAGGCTGAAGAGTATGGAAAAAGGTATACTAGTCAGAGCATTCAGATACTTTACTTAAGTAAAAGTACCAGTATGACAATTAAAATAACATCCTTACAAGTAAAAGTCCTGCATTCAGTTTTGCTCCAGTAAAAGTATTTTCTCATTATTCAGAAATATGGCCCCTGTGAGTGATATATTATATATTACACTATTAGAACGCTAATACGGATGCAGTAATGTGTAAGTAGTATTTCACTGTAGCTGATTGAGGTGAAGCTTGTTTTAGCTACTTTATGCAGTTAGGTAATTTAGTCCAGTGGTTCCCAACCTAGGCTTCAGGGCCTGCTCACAGGGTGACAAGATAAATATCAATCTTTGCTTTTTTGTGAAATATTAGATCTTTTAACCCTTTTTGGGCCTTGAATAATTATTAAAATGAAACAATCCGAGAAGCTTAGAAGGGACATGTTTCTTTTCAACAACTCAGACACCGAAATTCTAACAAGGGGCCCCAACTAGACAGCTTTTTGTGTAAGGGTTCACAGGCCAAAAAGGTTGGGGAAAATTGGTTTAACTGACAACAATATATTGCACTTTATAAGCTTATATGTTTATGTCAAAGTTTAATGTGAAAAGCAGCTACCAGTAATAACTTGACTTGTGCTTGACTAAATGTTACTGAGCTACATTCCACCACTGATGTTAGATGGGATTTGGATATGAAGAAGCAGAAATCAGAAGACAATAAACAGCCAGCCTATTGAAGCTGTTAAGCCCTTTGAAAACATATCCTGCCTTTTGCTGCTCCCAGAGAACAGAACAGGCCTGTAAATGGCTTGTCACTAAAGGGTTGAAAGCGGTAAATCAACACATTGTGTCTAGTTCAAATGATTCCTTCATAATGGCAGTTCCCGGTTTAAGTCAATAAAACTAAACAAGGAGGTTATTGTGCAGTATTGTAAAATAAAAAACAGATAAAGCAGCTCAGTTATAACCAGCAGACAGGCAATATAAGAGATAAGAAAGCAGAGGTCAATACCATGGTGTACTTGGATTGCTGAGAGTCAGAATTCTTTCCCAGACTAACCAAGCAGAAATGATGCAGTGTCTCGTACCATTCTATAGATCTGAGTTTCTGGGTCAGTAAGTGTTTCCCTGCCCTGTCTGTCTCGCCAGAATGAAACGGGTGGAATCGTCATGGTGAACTTCTACAATGACTATGTGAAATGCGACAAGACGGCGAGCATCTCAGATGTAGCTGGTAAACTGCTGTTATGACACCTACTGTAAACTTGGTTAATTATGAACATTTATTGTTCTTTCAGTGTTCATCCACTTTATTCTCACAATAACCACTTTCATCCTAGATCACTTTGACTATATAAAGAAAGTGGCCGGGGTGGGCATCATTGGCTTTGGGGGAGATTATGATGGGGTTAATAGGTGAGTATAAAACATTCAAATGTTAACTTGAAACTGCCCACAACAACTGGAAAGCTGTGATGAAATAGTAAAAGACAATTAATTACTAAAGTGATTAAAGGTAACTGAATTACAATCATATTTCCCTGTCAGACTACCGGAGGGTCTGGAGGACGTGTCCAAGGTGCCCAAAGTTGTGGCTGAACTGCTGAGGAGAGGATGGACTGATGAGGAGGTCAAAGCTGCTCTGGGAAACAACCTGCTCCGTGTACTAGAAGAGGTTGAGGGGGTGAGGAACACTTTCTGCTATTACTTCAAGCACCATGCGACAATACCAGACTGCTGCTTTGCATTGCATATTTGCGCAGCACCACTGACTTTATTTCTTGACTTTTTCCTCTAAGGGGAAGTTTACACAACCAGATCAGTTTACTAGTTGGAGGACACACTACTCTTCCTGGAAATATAGCATAACTCACTCTTGTACTTTCTGTGGTGGCTGCAGAAATGTAAAGTAAAAGCAAAAAGACATAAAGCAGATCAGTTAAAAGCAGTAAAAACTGTTGTATACAGACGTGCATTCAAATACGCAGAGGTACTGATATGCAGATTAAATACTGATAAGTCATAAAAGTTAACACGGTCAAATTGTATCTTTTTATAATGGTGCTTTGGTAGCAGGTGGATCCAGTGACTGAATGCACACACCTGTCAGCCTGTGTTTCTGTCAGATGCCTGACAAGTCTTCTCTTTGTGTCAGGTCCGTGACAGTCTGAAAGGTGTGAGTCCAGATGATGTTCTTATTCCATATGATGAGGTGAAGAACTCGTGTAGGATGAGCTACGGTTACAGAAATACTGGAGCTGTCCATTCAATTAGTGCACTGGCCCTTCTGCTCACTCTGGCTCTCCAGGCTCTTATAGCATTAACAGCTTTATAGCTTTTTGTACCTGCTGGTATGTACGTCAAGAGTTGGTCCATGAATACTAATAAAATGGGAAACCCTCTGTTTTAATTGTCTGGATGTTTTCCACATTCCTCTAAGCATTGACAGAAATACTGAATAGTTTCAGTTTATTGTTTTTTTTTGTTTTTACAGCTCATTGTCTGCAGGTTAACTTTACTAAAAATGACCAGAAAACAGTACCTTACAACAGCGTTACAGTTACGACAACAAAGACAGCAGCACAATGATCATCATGTCATACCAAGTTGAGTTTATTCAACTCATTTGGCTGTTTAATCCCACCAATAAGACTGACAGAGGATGTTGTAGGCAAATGTTAAGTGTGTGATGACGATGTATGGACAGAGTCAAACGAGTATAATTTAAATGCACACACAAAAATTTTCCTCAACATTAATATAGTGACATTTTTGCAGGACATAGTACAGTACATATCCATATTTTCAAGAGTAGCGCACCATCTAGTGTTCTGAGTGGGTAACGCCCAACAGATGCAAAACATCCTTGTGGCTTCTTAACTTCAATTTTGGTGAATAGCAGATTTAATATATTTAGCAAATTAAGTGCTCCATTTTTAGATTTTGATTTAGCTCTGTGATGAAGTGATTGCCTGATGGTTAAGATAAAGAACAAGTTAATATTTCTTAGTTCCTAAGGCTTCATTTCGCAAGCACATAGGCAAACAAAAAGTCTATGGAAACAGAGTTCCAACATAACAAATGTTAACGTGTTTCTCTGACCAACTGCAGGACCTTCAATCAATACAAAAGCACCTTGGTTTGCTCAATGAATTAAAATTATAAATTGACGGCCTGCACATTAAACTATTATTATACAGTGAAATCTCCTGAAGGCCGATCAAGTGGTGTGTTTTTCTCCTAGTATACACACCCACGCGCACACACACACACACACACACACACACACACAGCAGCCTTGAATAGTTCAGTATCCTTTCTTTAACAGTGTCACAAGATTTAAAAGCATTATCAAGTAGAATTGTCCTTACCATTTAAAATTAATTAGGAAAAAGAAGACTTCTGTTGTATCAGGCAGTCAAAAAATATCTAATGCTCTTCATTTCCTGTCCTGTTAAATTCTGAAGCATTGAAACCAGTGATATTAATTTTAACTAATATAACAACGACACAATTCATAATCACTACAAGACAGAGTAGGGATTAACCTTGTGTCTGCCAGCTACAGTGGTCAGTGCATTTGCAAATTCAGCGTCTGAAGAGAAAAAAAAAAAAAGAAAGACAAAAAGCACCTTTTAAATAATTTTGTAACCTTATAAAGTGGTTTATAGATTGGACAGATTCACTATCCTCTTGCTGGTAATATGGTATTATTTTTTCCACTCATATCACAGCCCATCATTTGGCCAAATACTTAAGTTAAATATTTGTATTAACAAGGTTTGCTAGAGGACTATCCATGTGATATCCAATGACCGGTGCATCATTTAGCGCCCTCATGTGTGCTTTTGCAAGTATAACAAGACTTTACAACAATGGTTTGAACCAGTCTTGTGTGTCTTGGTGCTTCTTCTCAGCTCTGAGGCACTGCTGGTGAATCAGACGGACAGACCTAATGAAAATTACATGAGTTACTAATAAATGGACAAAAGGGCTGCTGCTCACATGATCCACAGCAGCTGCACGGTTGAGCGAGCTCCTCTTGTGAAACTGGTGTATCACAATTTGGATTGAATGCGTCCACACAGAGGAGCAGCATGACCTTGACTGCACTCCATTTTAGAAAAAAAAAAAAAAAGGTTTGGATAACACTTTAGCAAAAGATGGCCATTGTTTTTCAGTGCATCACCTGAATCCACATGAGAAAAAGCAACCACACACAGTAACGGCCTCAAGTGTAAAAAACAAGAACAGACTGATATAATGCTGGAAATTGACAAATTTTGAGCCATCACTCTAAAGTGCACTGCATCCAAACCGAGGTCGGTTCTTTAGTTGAGTTATGACCTGTCAGTGACTCAGATAATAATGGAGATGGGGATGGGGATGAGAAGGGTCTGTTAGGTTAAGATATATCCTCTCTCAGTGTCCCATTCTCTTGTCCCTGTGCTGGACTGTCCGACAGCAGAGGGGCATGACTTGGCGCAGTGATCCTGTAAGGCAAATTATCCTTAATTAACATCCTCCTGGTGGCAGAGACCAAGCGGGAATAGTTATCAGGGTTGTACTCCGACAAAGGGGGCCGGGTGCACAGTAACGGCAGGCTGTCCCTGTTGGGCCGTGCCAGGAAGAGTGGAGGCCGGCGCTGGCTCTCGCCCTCCTTCAGGGAGTCTGGGAGCGTCTTGCGTTTGCTTTCAGGTAGGAGCATTATGCAGAGAACGGAAAGGACAGCAAAGGAAGCGAAGATGACGTGGTGGAGGAAGTAGCCGCCGTTATTCTGTAGCTCCATTAGGGAGGAGGCGGCCATGCCAACACAACCCGCTGCCAGCACCAGGCCAAGACAACCACCTCTGATAGAGAGAGGAAAGAGTGGCAGGAAAAAGAGAACAAAAATCATTTTCTGTATCTCTATACTTTTCAATTTCCCTACCCTCTCAAGCCTATTTGTTCCTCCAGAACACATAAATCTTTGAAAATAGTTTTATTTTTAAAGGCTAGGCACTGTAAATTTTATTAAATGTTACTCAAACAGTAGTAAACATGATTATTTTTACAAGGGGATTAATACACATTCAAAACATGCTATATCATTTTTGGTCTCTTTATGGGATTTGTTGACAACAAGAAAAATATATCGACAGCCTCGTCACTTTCGTCAAGACGACAGACACTTACCGGACCACAGTGGGCATCACCTCACAGGCAAAGAACATGCTGAGCATGGCGAGAGCCTGAGAGAACAGCAGACCCACGACAGAG
Organism: Micropterus dolomieu; assembly: GCF_021292245.1. Taxonomy (NCBI): domain Eukaryota; kingdom Metazoa; phylum Chordata; class Actinopteri; order Centrarchiformes; family Centrarchidae; genus Micropterus; species Micropterus dolomieu. The sequence goes on along the minus strand of NW_025742247.1, from coordinate 9,815 downwards.
AGCACCAACACCAGGCCACCATGCAGGTCTGACACATAAAAAGAACAACAGACCAACTTCTTAATCTTAATCTAACCGCAGTACCATTTACAGCAGAGAGAATCAACATTTTCTGGTGTGGGACATTTGTCAGAGTATGAAATCAAAAAAATCTGTTTTTATCTAATTATTTTTTGCTTTCTACTACAAAATATGTTGTTGAGTTGATTGTGGAACTTCTTCATCGTCATTTCGCTCATTTCTGGTTCCACTTCAAGGAACACAATTACATTAGTGATCCAATTAATAATCAGCTATCTATCTATCTGGAAATGCACTCATTAGTTCAAGTTAAATCAATGAACTTACTGTACTGGTTTTCACTGTCACTTTCCAATTAACATGTTAGACAATGGAAAATGTATGTCACCTGTCAAAAAGAAGTCTTAACATAAAGATGTAATTTCTTTTAACCACTTCCACTGTTTGGAGGTAGTTAAAACAACAAAAATGGCTCATCATTGGCAGAAGCCATAACAGAAAATGGCAGAGGTTGACAGAGGATTAAGTTTGACGCCCAAAGGTTATCAAAGTAAAATAATATTGTAAACAAAATACGTGGATGTAACGTACACTGAGTGAGGGCCAGCAGCAGCAGCGATGACAGTCCAGTGATGATGGCAGAGAGCAGAAGCATACCACGCCGACCAAAGTGATCGACAGTCAAGCAGATGAAGATGCACGCCAATGCTCCAGTTATCACTCGGAGAAAGTAGCTAAAGTAGAAGTTGGTGGAATAACTATGCAGGTTTCTGGTGAAACAGTACTGGATGCCTGTTCCAATGAACCTGGAGGAGGGACATAAGAGTTTAGACCATACACATCTATAAAACCAAAACACACTGCTTGTCACTTTTATTATGAAACAGAGACTTCAGGGGTTAAATCAGTGAAGTGCAATTGATATCCCTTTTCACACAGAATAAAAACTCACAGCGTGAAGCTGAGGATGAGGCAGTTCTTCCAGATAACACGAGTCCTACGCAGCTCCAGAACTGACAAATACCTTGGCTGCCAGTCTTCTCCGTATGCTGAATCTATCTCTGTAAACAGAAAAACTAAAGAATTCAATGTATCCCTGAAGATGCAAAGGTTTTTGGGCTACGTATAACTGAGCAGGGTTTAATGAAGGGTTCAAATTTGTTACAAATCCTACTAATGGCTGCAATATTATAATTGTAATGAATCAATGAGCTCAAGCAACACATCACAACTCCAAAAGCCCAAATTAAAGGAGACATCATGTAATAGCCCCATTAACGCAATATGTCTTTTCAACTCATCCTACAATCTCTTTAAGGGGTAATATGTAGTTTTCAGCAGCCACTAGAGGTGCAGTTTTTTAGATTGCAACCAGGTGTGTACTTGTACGTGTTCTCAACAGTAACAGAGAAAACAGGCGTGTGGTTCATTTCTAAGTGAGGTTATAGTCCGCTGACAAGGAAGTAAAAGTGATTTATTAATAAGTCATTTCATTGAAAAACTACACATAGCCCCTAAAGAGTAACTTAACACCCCCTGAAAATCTTGTTTTTGATGACCATGAGTGGTTTGACTTTTCCCCTTGCTGTGCAGGTATACTCCAGGACACAGTATGATCACTGTTGGGTGTGGTTACAGGTTCAACAGAGCACATTTCTGACCAGGCCCAACCACACTTATCAGTGATGTTGGGAGAGGACAGCAAAACACATCTTTTTCAGCCTTTAAACTACTTACATGTCATGTTTTCTAGCACTGACATGTTAACGTAAAAATGTATTGAAACTGTACTGTACAATAATAAAATATTTTTTACAGAAAGAGGGTTACGCTGCAGTATATACACAGATATGAGATGTATGCAACCCCAACCTTTTCTCTTGAATCACTGTACAATACAGAATTGGGAATTGCTCTTAAACTTGAAAGAAACATGCATTCAGCAGAACTAACATGCTCTAATGTCATTTCAGGCTCAGGTCATTTCTGCATTCACCCCAAACAGAGCAAGAAATGTTATAATCTCCACAACAGATGAATTTGATAAAAGGCCAAACATGAATCGCATGACATGTGGTAAATCATTACAGCAGTCAAGTTTAGAGGTTTGTCAAGGCACAACCTAGGACAGTGGTTTGCACAGGGCGAAACTTGTCGAGCAAACAAGAACGACTTAGATTAGAGCTGAAACAATAAATTGATTAGTCAGAAAATGAATCCGCAACTATTTTGATAAATCGATTAAGTTTTAAATTTTTCCTAGCAACAATGCCACTAATTTATTGGTCATAGTTTTTTTGTTAGGATTTTCTGCTTGTGTTTTTTATGACTTTGTGGATTTATGTGGGAACAATAAACTAACGAGTGGTCTAATGATAGCAAGGATATGGGTATTTAAGTTACTCTGACAAAACAACATGTAAAGTACAGGATGGATGGAATTTTGATAGAAAAGAAAAACAGGGATTTCATGTTGATCAAATCCAAAATATGACAGGGCCTATCATGCTTTTGAGTTCACTGTAAATTCAGGATGAGAGCCTTGTGTCTTTTTTTGGAACAGTTGTTTAGAATTGTTTTAAACTTTTCCCATTAAAAAAACCCCACCTTGAAACCAGTTTTTGTCAGTGTGTGCATACACAAGCTTTTGTGTGAGTGCGCGTGTGTGTATACCTGACAGCAGGGTTTCAGCGGGGTAGATTTCATCTCGCAGACAAACACCGTTCCTGGTGGAGAATTCCTGGAGGCTCCTCTTCACCTGAGAGATCTGAGCTGTGGCCAGCAGCCAGCGAGGGGACTCAGGAAACACTGATGCACAGCTGAGGAAAACCAACTGCGTTATCATACCTCAGAGAGATACAGAGCCCAAAAATTCTCTGTATCATCAACACAGATGGTGAAAAGATAAAGACATGCACAAAATGCGTGTTTTGTTCCTGATACAAGGAAGAGAAGACAAGAATATATAAAAGGTTGTCACTGTCATATCGCTTTATCACTGATATTTAGAAGGCATGGCATACCTGTGGTTTCATTCATAGTCTTGTAAGTTGCCCGGATATTTTATATCCTTAGTTGAGTTCAGAGCCAATACCCATGACTACAGAGCACAGTATATGTAAGCTTGATAAGTTCCTCTTACAAACTCAAGACACCTTACTAAGGGAAGCAGACTGAAGTTAAAGACACTCATTCTGAGGACTTTATGGCTGTACTTGCTGATATGTAATACTTGTGAACGTTGTGTGTGTGATAAATGCTTTGTGTGGCTGAATTTTCTTGTTGTGATGTTTTATATTTGTAAGTTGTTCTCAGGTCTCTCTTGTAAAAGCAACCTCGGTCTCAAAGAGACTTCCTGAACAAGCAACTAAACCAACTCTGAGTGGCGGATTTAATTTATTCTAACATGTGGCTACACGTAATTTCAGGTGAAGCTGTTAGAAGGTGTGAGCTTTACACAAGAGCAACTCCTAAAAGATCAAACATATCAAACTGTCAAAACTGGAGACTGGTATAATGAGCACCCACCGTGAAATGATAAACTGCCCTTAACACTTCCAATGCACCCCACATATTATCACCCGACTCACCACCAATAGGAGAGCAGCAGGAGCAGAGGCAAAGTGGCCACAGCCTGTAGTACGGGCCAGTCGCGGCACAGAACAGCGATGCCTGGCAACAGCAGCTCTGCGAACACGCCGAAGAAGCCGCTGACCATGGCAACCATGAGACGATGTGAAGGGTCACACAGCTCCAACCCTGAGGGGAGATGAAAGATAGAGATCAAATCACAGCTGAAGCACAACTAACACATCTGTCCAAAACCAATCCATTGCCTGTCAGGACATGGATTCCTTAGCACATGAGGCTACAGGCTGTATGTGTTTTTATTGGATGGATTCAACCTTCAAGTAAACACAGGTTATGTGTATGGTTGGTAACACTAACAAAGGCATCTGCTTTTTTCATATTATGACATTTTGTGATTTACATCCCACCCGCCTACACAACAATCTGCCAACTGTTATTTTGTATATATTTTCATATATCTAACATCATAAGTAGATAATAAGAAATAACAAAAAAGGCATTCAAGATCCTTTTTCTCATTTTCAAATGAATGGCATTATTGTGTGGAAAACCAACCTCTTGGGATAATTACAATAAGCAAATATATTAAATTCATGTATTTTACTCAGTTCCCAAGTGCCAACTTTTTACCAAACCTCAACTACAATAAACTCCCATATTTCAAACTGTAACTCTGACATTCACGCTAGCCTTACAAAACAATGTGAAACAGATTGAACCCCTTGAAGCCTGAATTTATTAACAATTATATAGGAAAATATATTATTTTAGTCTTCATTTGCTTTCAAGCTGATGCCAAATTAAGTGGAGATTGTTATCGTCTATAGAACAAAGGATAGATAAAAATTCAGGTACATTTACATTTCATTCATTTAGCTGACGCTTTTATCCAAAGCGACATACAATTGCTATTTATGGTCGCACGACTCTGGAGCAACTAGAGGTTAAGTGTCTTGCTCAGGGACATGTTGGCGGACGTGTCACATTGGTGAGTTGAACCCGGGTCTCTCACACCAACGGCATGCTTCTTATCCACTGCCCCATCACCACCCCCTATGATGTAATAATTATGCAAATTAGCGAAAAAAAGCAAAACAAGAAATCAGTGCTTGCAAAAGGTTCCCAGGTACGTATCAAATATGCATAAACTAGCATTGGGGGAATACATCCGAGCAGCAGCAGTCTTGAATGGAAGCAGTGTGATGTGAATTTGCGACAATCTGCGTTAAGGGGGTAATGCATCCTCTGGAATAAAACTAAAAACATAACCCAAGCGCTTGATTTCAGTGAATTCCATGTGCTTAAACTCATACTATTTCAAAATGGATCCATAAGATAGAAAATCACATTTTCCAGTATTTTATTTTAACTCTTTCCTGCTCATGATAAAAACATAACATTGTAATTACTTAATTGACAAGCTGTTGAACGTGCAATCTTCGCATTAAGTTGGATCCTCACTTTTTCCACACCTTGCTAATGTTAAAATGCTGTTACAAATGTTAGTTACAAACATCTTTATAACAGACTGAAGATAAAGTTATGTGCCCTGTAATGCCAGAACATTTCTTATAGCTGATTTTTACACATAACATACTGTTACCTTCTCATTCTGAGCGAAAGAGTTACATTAACCAAAAAAGTAGTAGCCTATTCGCTTGCTAAGGAAGTTACGTCTCACGTTGGGGACCCTTATTTCTACCCATTGGCGCTCAGACCTAGGGTCCCCAAACAGGAGTCTTGCAAAAACTCAACAATTAAATGTCCTATAATGTGGAATCCATCCTCCCTTTCTTTTTGCTACAACCTCCTTGCAGTGTGTTTGCTAGTATAAAGCAAACAAAATTCTGCTTACCATAAAAAAAAAAAAAAAAAAAAAGAAAAAACAGAAAAAAAAGAATGCAAAGCTCAACAAGCTAGATAAAGCTGCTAGGAGATAAAGAATGGATGTAAACATGTTTGGGAGTCTGTCAAGCTGTGTGAGTTTCTGCTGAACTTTCACCCCCTTCCTCCCAGAGCTCTGGTTCACTTTCTACTACCTCCCTTTCGAGGTGGGGGGAGATGCTGAGTTCCTGCTCACTTCCTGGCCTTCAGCTCTGTCCTGCTAGTGTTTTCTCCTTTGTGTGGAGGAGCAGCGCTGGCAGGACATCACTGAGAACCATTTCTCTCAGGCCCTCATCCCGCCCATCAGCGTCACCTTAAACAAATAAATCTGGACTCAATCTGGCCCTGACCTCACAGGAATGTGGGAGTACGTACGTATGTCAAAAACAGCAAAAAGTGTATGTGTATACCAGATGAGACCACTTTAACACTGCACTACCTAGTACCACATCCTCTCATGCAGTATTGTGTACCGTTTCTACAAACGCTAATGTGAATTACATACCTATGCTCTTGTATAAGACAGTTACAGAAAGAAAACACACTGAATGTGATACATTATGGATTCCCAACCAGCCACGGGGATCTCATCATAGATCAACTCATGCTTAAGTAGGGGCACTAAAGATTCATCACAGATGGGTTGATCACCAGTGATCCCCTAAAGGAGAACAGCTTAGAGGTAGAAGTAAAGAAAAACCAACCAGCTGCCTGTTGTCAGTCACAGCTCAGCACAACACACTTTAGTTCGTCATCAGCTGAAATTCTCCCACAACCCACGCAAAAGATGGGCATGTCCACATATTTCATTTTAGCAGATCAATTTGCATTACTCTACTCAGTATATTTCTCAGCATGAACCATTCAATGCATTAACATTCCGTAATTACGTACGTTTATAGTGGCTTTCTATGTTGGTGGCAGGGGCCGCCATTCTTGCACTGGATTCAAATAGCCTTTAAACATACACAGGATTCACAGGAAACAATTAAGCATGTAATCCAGAGTTACCTACATTTTGCTTTGTAAAACTACTTGTGCCATGTGCACCATACAATCAGATGGTGTTTCCAATTACTACTGACTGACTAATTATTAAAATGACTTTAATTGGCTGCGCTGGAAACAGACAGTTGCTCTTCTGTTAAATTTCTCATAAAGTAGCTGCTCAAGGAGTGTTTGCTGTAACTCTAAACCACCAAGTGTTCATTGTATTTTCTTTGCAGGTGTGAGGATCTCAACCATTTCCTATGCGCATTGCATCAGAGAAGAGCTCTATGATTGTGAAATAATACTTAATTCTGCTGCAATGTGACCAGCGAGCAAATCTGTTCACTATATATTAATGTGTGCTAATAAAGCTCACCTCTACCCACTGCCTGCACCAACCAAGGACTAAACTCTCCACCATGGGAGACAGGGCCTTCCAGGCAGTCGCCCCACGGCTCTGGAATGCCCTCCCAGAGCCCCTAAGGGCCCCACAAACTCTGGAGGTTTTTAAGAAGGGCCTAAAGACTTTTCTATTTCAAAAGGCTTTTTAACAGTCATGGTTTTAAATCTTTTGTTACGGTGTTTTATTGCGATTGTTATTTTCTGGAACTGTTTTTAACCCCTTGTTGCTGTAGCACTTTGAGATTTCCCTGAAATGTAAAGTGCATTATAAATAAAATTTATTATTATTATTATTACTGGACAGACACACCACTGTTATAAACTGTCTAATAATTCAATACAGTAGTATTTGTTTTTATTTTATTGTATAAAGAATAACCTAATGCCTTAGTGGTACAGTTTTTTGGCTCCAGGTCAGTGTATTGGAGCCTCCCGTACTTAGTCCTAATTAAATGCAGTCAACGTCCTGAGAGGTCTGATAATCAGACCGAACTGCCATTTTTTAAATTGTTGTACAAATCGGAGATGTGGGCGTTGATTCTAAGGTCTGGAGCCAGTCTAGAGGTGACAAATAGTCTCAGGCTTTATGCAGTTAGGTACACTGGAACAGAAGTGAGAAATAAGACAAAGCAGCAGTAGTAGTAGTTGCTGTGCCAATTTTAAATTTGGTTGGGCTGTCCATAACCAAATACCTTAGAAGGATGAATCTCCAAAAGCTCTACTTTTCAGCTCTACCAAGTTTGTGACTGGACAACCGTGTGTTTTAGAGTTTATTCATTCAACAGGGGGAGTTATGTGCAACTAAATGTGTTCTGTGCTTCCACTTTATGTTTCTAGTATCTTAATATAATAAACTGCTATTCATCTGACTCGTGGATGTGATCTGATGAAGGTAATGATTATTCTTTTTTATCAGAAGCTGAATGGAGGAAAGATACAGATATAGATCTTGTTGCAAATTCACAAAAAACATCCAGTGGGGAGGAGATGTGTGATTACAGATAACCTCCGGAACATTATGCGGCTAAATGGATCTATAACATCCCTTAACATAATATACTGTTAAGAAAAACATAACTTTATTTCATGTAAGTAGAGGTTACAGAGCACACAAGATCTTTTTTAAAAGATGTGCCTGTTCAATCTTTGATGCCATAATTAAAGAGTATGTTTGGTTTTGCCACTGATGCTGAGGACAATTTCAAGGTAAAATACAGTTAAACTGAATATAAATCTTTCATCTTGTAGCTAAACCTGATTAATCCTACCATGAGAACAAACAAGAACTATTACAAAATGTAAGAGGGAGATATTAATCTCACTGGTGGTATAACAAAGATACTGTGCAGTCTTACAGTCTCTTATCACCTGGAAAGACAATAAAACAATTTCCTTGCCTTTCACTACTAAATAATTGTAGCATATACATTAAACTGACTTTAAACTGTAATTATATTGCCTTGACTTTCAGCCATCAGATATAAAAGCATAAAGTCTGATTTGTGCTTAAACATATAAAGATAAGATGGTAGTATAAAGATAGGCAGGATTTCTTATTTGCTTCTGTAAGGTCACAATTGGACTTTTCTTATCTTTGACTGATAAGATGGTTAGCTGGGTCAAAAGGCTTGCATTGTGGCATTTTTATTCAGTTTAGCTCACAATCTGAATACTTTGTTTTGACTGCATAAATCAGTCAAACAAACTGTTATTACTGACTGTGCAGCTGCTGGCAGTCTGCTCAAACACAAACTCAAGAACCTACATGTATGCAACCAGCGTGACAGCATTTTATTTTACCCTGGGAATCACAAGGCCACGATTAACAACATTAACATTATGTAACATTTACATAACATTAGATATTCTGCAAGAGGAATTATACATATTATCACAATATTTTGGCTAAACAATGGCTGCAGAAAATCCTTAATACAAGATAAATCCAAATTTACTCAACCATCAGTTGGTGAGAGAAGGCTTTAATACTGTGGCCAAGAACATGTGGGGTTTAACATAATAACAAACAGCAGCATATCTTGAACTGTGTCACTATTCTCCTTTTATTTACTCATCTGCCTCTCCTCTAGCTAAAGTTGCTTTGCAACTTCATGTAATTTTTTGGATATATATATATATATATATAAAAACTAAACATCTGCATAAACACAGTGCCAGCCAACAAAATGCAGGATCCAAAAGTGTTCTCTAAAATAAACAACAGAAGTGAGTCGCTGTGCGTGAGGAAGCGGAGGTTGTTATTTTTAAAATCTACCAGAGAAGTCACTTACTGAATAAGGCTGCAGGAAACATAACCGTTGGATAAGTGGGACAATGCTTAAATGCGCGTGCAGGATACTCACGAGCAATGTACGAGGATACAAATACCCCAGCGAGCATGGAGCCCTGAGAGAGGCGCAGCAGCAGAAACACCACCGCACTGTTGGACAAACACACGGCCACCCCTAATAGACTGGACAGACTGATGGAGAGGACGAAACAGCGCCGACGACCCAACCTAAAAACACACGTGCACAGTAACATTGCTATCATCTTTCAATCAAGTACATACAGTAAGTGAAATTATGGACAATTATGGAAAAATGCCTCCTGCCTCTTAAACTAGCAATCTGAACAACTGCAACAAGATTTAGCAAGTTAGCTCCTGTTTGCTAGAGCAACAACAATGAAATTCTGAGTTTATGATATCTAGCTGCTACTGTAAATAAATCCAGTAACATACATATACAACACCTGCTTATTTATTTAGCATAACAAGGCTGCACATGCTACCTACCTAGCTGGCTAGCTAGCTAGGTTGTGAAGATAGTTAAAGGCAGCAGCAAATGCTAGCTGGTAAATTTAGAGTTACCTTGGCAGCGTTTTGATTCTAAAGATGATGTCTTTCTCTGTGGTCACTTTAGCCA